>NC_083583.1:2385124-2440124 GCF_027579695.1 Neoarius graeffei | reverse complement strand
TAGCTCGCTGTCAATGAAAACACCAAGATTTTTAACCATATCTTTTGTTTTAATCCCCTTTGTGTCAAGAATAGTGGTAATCCTGAGTCTTTCATCTTTTTTCCCAAATAGAATTACTTCTGTTTTATCTGTGTTCAGCTGAAGAAATTTTTGTGACATCCAGTTGTTGATTTGGTCGATACACTGGTAGAGACATTCAAGGGGGGCATAATCATTAGGTGATAGGGCAAGATAAATTTGGGTGTCATCTGCATAGCAGTGATATAAAATTGAATTGTTCTTGATAATTTGTCCAAGTGGGAGCATATAAAGGTTGAATAGTAATGGTCCAAGAATCGACCCCTGGGGGACACCACAGGTCAAGGACATTGATGTTGAGGTACAATTTCCCATGGTAACAAAGAAGCTTCTATCTTTAAAGTATGAATTTAACCAATTGATAACTTTACCAGTCAATCCAACCCAGTGTTCAAGTCGATATAGCAGTATGTTGTGATCAACAGTATCAAAAGCTGCACTGAGGTCCAGTAATACCAGGACCGATGTTTTGCCTGCATCAGTATTAAGACGTATGTCATTTATAACTTTAATCAGCGCTGTTTCAGTGCTATGATTGGCACGAAATCCTGACTGAAAGTTATCAAAATGGCTGTTTGATATCAAGAAGGCAGTTAATTGATTGAAGACAATTTTTTCAAGGATTTTCCCGATGAATGGTAGATTTGATATTGGCCTGTAGTTATTTAATACTGAAGCATCCAGATTATTCTTTTTAAGTAGGGGCTTTACAACGGCTTTTTTCAGGGACACAGGAACAACGCCAGTCTCTAGGGATGTATTTATGATTTGAAGCACATCTGTAATTATGAGGTGAAGAACAGACTTTAAAAAGTTGGTGGGCAGAATGTCCAATTCAGATGTTGAGGAACTGAGATTTTGTACAGTTTTTTCAAGAGTCTCGTAATCAATTAAACAAAATTCTGACATTGTGTTGAAGTTATCTGTCTGTGCCACTGGTGATTGCAGCTTTTCAGTTATTTGCAGCTGAGATATATTATGAGAAATATTCTGCCGTATTTTATCAATTTTACCTTTGAAGAAGGATGCAAACTCATTGCATTTATTAACTGAGAGAAGTTCAGGTGCTAATTGTGGTGGGGGATTAGTTAGCTTCTCTACTGTTGAAAATAGCACACGGGCATTGTTCATATTCCTGCTGATGATGTTGGAGAAGAAAGACTGTCTTGCTTTACGAATTTCATAATTATATTTACAAAGCATCTCTTTATGGATTTGATAATGGATGTGAAGTTTAGATTTGTGCCATTTTCTTTCAGTCTTTCTACATTCTCTCTTTAGCAGTTTAACAGCCGGGTACTGCTTCCATGGTGCTTTCTGGCGTCAAGCAAACCTGAGAGTTTATCCAGAGCTCACTCTGTCTATCTGTCTGTCTCTCTTTGTCTATCTGTCTGTCTCTCCCTGTGTTTGTTTTTCTGGATTTCTCTCTATTTGTGTCTCTCTCTCTCTCTCTCTCTCTCTCTCTCTCTCTCCATTCCCCTTTCTCTCTTTCTCTGTCTCCCCTCTGTCTGTCTCCATTCCCCTTTCTCTCTCTCTTTCTCTCTCTCTCCATTCCCCTCTGTCTCTCTCTCTCTCGCGTGCGCACACACGAGTAGTTTTCTTTAATCCACACTTGACTCCTGTTCTTATTCCACTTCCCAAAAACAAAGAACAGCAGAACTGATGACTCTTGGCTGCGTCCCTGTGTCTGACCCCTGACCTTTACGTCATTTCATCAGTTCTTTGCTTTTGTTTTGACAGCATGAGTGTGAAAGGTGTTTTCTTCCTTGCCACAGAGATCCATTCAGACATTATCATTAAAATACCAAACGCAGAACACGTCACAGGAGGAAGTTCATCACATCATCACTTTCTCAAAGCCATAAATCGCAAAAACACCAGAAGGTTCGAGCGGAGAATCAACAGGACGAGGTTCAGTGGATAAAAATGGCTTTTCAGTTTGGAATGAAACCCAGTCGGATAAGAAGAGACGCGATCTCGGTGTAACCCGGGCATTAAACTCCCGAAGACCATCAGCTTCAACTGTCCCGCTTTTTAATTCACCAGAAATCACAGAAACGGTCTTATAAACGTAAAGTTCCAAAAATACAAGTGGAAATTTCCTCAGTTCCTCTTTTTTTGAAGACGTTTTCAGCGCAGTGAAGTTTCCTCTTTGTGCTGTTTGCTTTTTCATTGTTATTAAAGACCGCGACTTTACTCTGCACTTGGCGTCTCACCTCACAGCAGTCTCTCTGTTCGAGGCCCGCATCGATTTGTTTTGGTTTTAGTTTCTCCAGAGTCTCTCTCTCTCTCTCTCTCTCTCTCTCTCTCTCTCACACACACAAAAGATAGACGATATCCAGCCCTCTTACAGCTCAGTGTCAGCTGTGTGTGGAAGATGTGCGCTTTTATATTGACTGAACTCAACCGAATTTGAAGAAATTGTGTCTTCATCTGCTTCTGTGTGTGTGTGTGTGTGTGTGTGTGTGTGTGTGCGCATCAGTGCATGGCTGTCTGTGTGCGTCTGTGTGTGCGTGCGTCTGTGTGTGTGTGTGTGTGTGTGTGTGTGTGCGCGCATCAGTGCATGGCTGTGTGCGTGCGTCAGTGTGTGCGTGCGTCTGTGTGTGTGTGTGTGTGTGTGTGTGTGTGTGCGCGCATCAGTGCATGGCTGTGTGCGTGCGTCTGTGTGTGTGCATCAGTGCATGGGTGTCAGTGTGTGCGTGCGTCAGTGTGTGTGTGCATCTGTGTGTGTGTGTGTGTGTGTGTGTGCGGGCATCAGTGCATGGCTGTCAGTGTGTGTGTGTGTGTGTATCAGTGCATGGGTGTCTGTGTGTGTGTGTGTGTATCAGTGCATGGGTGTGTGTGTGTGTGTGTGTGTGTGTGTGTGTACAGGACTAAGTAGGGAACATGGTCTCCTCCGGTGTGTCCTCGAGTCCTGCCGTAGCAGCAGTGAGTCAGTTTCACAGCTTCCTCAGTCTCAGTTTACACACAGGGACATGTGTTGGGAAGTGAATTTGGAATATTTCAGGAATTTTATCAGGGAATTTTGGGAAGTTTATTTTAAAGGGTTTTTGGAAGTGTATCAGGAATTATACAAGTGTCTCAGAAAGTGTTTTTGGAAATCTATTGGGAAGTGGATCAGATAGCACTGGATTTGGAACGAGACTGGAACCGGAACCAATCCAAATGGAGCAGTTTGAATTTGAGTGTCATTTTATTTCTGTGCATTAATGTTGAAATAGTTTCAGCGTGAAGGTTCTGCTCACAGACCATCTGCTGTGTATTTGTGCCCAGTGGAGAACACGGAGCTGAACACCGGGACAAAACGGTTCTGAGGGAGCCGCAGGACGGCCGAATCGACGTGGCATTATACAGAATGCAAAAAATAAAAGTGCAGCATCGGCAGTGAAGGAGTCATGACGAGCGTCAGAGCCGTGCTGGCTGCAGTGATGATTTATTTCGTAAAGGAAAAAGGATTAGAACGTCACAGACAGGGGTGTGACTGATATTCCTTCAAGTGTGTCCATGCTGCAGCGTCCAGAAGCAAAAAGGAACCACAGATCAGACTGTGACTGTGTGAGATTTGGGTCTGTCACTGAGACTTCTCCAGGAGAACCTCGTTTTTGTTTGAAGTACACATGGTCACATGTCCACTGGATGTTAAAGCAGATACACAGAGCCATGGCCTCACTTTTGTTTATAAATGCCTTGAGACCTCAAGAATGGCACAGGAAGAGTTTTAAGCATGAACAATAAATCTAATATAGTAATGTTTATGATTAAAGTGATTTATATAGGTAGCGGTCTGAGTGAATGACCTTGACATCCATAACGTCACCGCAGGAAGTCTATCGGTCTCATCGCCATTTCCGCTATACTAAAACACAGAGCTGACTGCAACTCCAATCCCCCATTTTGAGCTAATTTATCGCCATGCCACGTAGATGTGTTGCTGGCCGGTGCAGCAACATGACAGAAGGTGGATTTACGTTGCATTCACGGCCCAAGAATGTTCAAACTGCAAAGATTTGGATGCGGTTTGTGAGAAGTTCACGGGCACATTGGGCGCCTACGAAGTGGTCTCTCCTCTGCTCTGCACATTTTACTGAAGACTCGTACGAGACCTCTGATCTGTTGAGGAACGTTGGCTATAAGCCCGGATTGAAAGAGGGTGCAGCACCAACAATTAAATCAAACTACAAGAAAAGGAAGGTATTTTTATTTATTTTTTTAAAGGAAAGTGAGTTCAGTTGCACCAGTCCTCCCGGAGTGAGCCGAGGGTTGTTGCTAAAACCCGGGATGGAACTGGACGTGACCTATCGCTCTGGCAGTGACCTCCCCGCGGTTGTTGCTAAAACCGGTGATGTTCCGTCCCGGGTTTTAGTAATTGCCTGAGCCGAGCAGTAATGGCGGAGTACTCAGTATGGAGAAAACAGAGAATGAGTGAAGCAGCCGTCTGATTTCTAAACTGGATATCGCTGCCATCTCGCCCTTACGTGGAAGAAGCGAATGAACGGAGAACTGAACGAACAACTGAAAGTCAGATTGTTTCAAAACAATCAGCCACAAGCTCGGCCTTCAAGAAGCGAGAACACAGACGGGTAAGCTCCGACTCTCATTTGGACGTAAAACAACAAAAACGCGTTGTTTACCTGCGTTTAGATTAATCCATGTAACTTGTATTGTGTGTTTAAGTTAGCGGTATAAGATTATTTAATTTGCTTCAGAATGTGATTGTCTCAGTTCATCTGATTATTTAATGAGTCTTTTACATTTTATCAGTGAAAATGCATGCATGTACATGTATGTTGCATAAGTTATAGCACCCATCCTGTTTTAATGAGGGTCAACCCACAATCAGTGAAGTCAAATCAGTCTTAGTTGAGCGAGTCGGTAACGGTGTTTCTTACTTTCACCATAAATGTTTATTTATATGACTTTGGTCTATAGCTGTAAAAGGCCTCGGCCTTAAAACCGGTTCCTGCTGTGACGTCACGCGCTCAGGGCTGGCTGGCTCAGCGGGGCAGCGCCAATCACAACTTTGCAGTCGATTTTAACTCTCAAAAATATATATATATATTTAATTCCCATTTATGCAGAATACAAGAGTCAAGGATGGAGATACTATCCACTCAAACTTATTTAAAAATAAAGGTTCTGCGGATCTGCTTTAAATGTTCCTCTGATGGCTGTGATTTCCTCCGTGTGCAGTTCTGTGAGTTCTCTTCATGTCAGAACGTCTTGCTTTCATGGTTGGTTTATTGCACAGAAATGGCCAAAAAATGGTAACACGTGACGTCTCATGTCGAGTCCACTGAGAAAGAAAATCCTTAAAGAGTCTGTGGTGTGGACAGATTCCTCTGATCTGTACAGTCTGTATATGGAGACTTTTATTATGGAGACATTTATGACATATCTTTGTCATGTCAATGTTAATGAGTGCAATCCACACCAGTAGATTATTATTATTATTATTATTATTATTATTTTTATATATTTTTTTTGCTTCCTTGTTGATTTCAGTCCAAGTTTTAGCAAGTTGTTTGAGTTCTGTCCAGACTTTGGTACAAAAAAAATGATGATGATGATAAATAATGTTAATGATTTTTTCAGTTTTGACAATACTGGACTCGAGAGTAAACCTGCAGCCTGTTTATTTATAAGTCTAATGTTTAATTTATAGAGAAAGTGAGGGGGGGAAATGCTGAGGCAATGTCCACATGAATACGTTTTAGTTTTAAAGCTAAAATGATTTCCATCCAGACGAGTGTTTTATCTCTTTATCAGGAATAATGTCAAGGCAAGTCAGTTTATTTGTGTAGCGCTTTTAACAACACACACTGTCGCAAAGCAGCTTTACAGAAAATTAAAGACTTTAAACATATGAACTAATTTTATCCCTAATAAATTTATTTATCCCTAATGAGTAACTCTGAGGCGACGGTGTTGAGGAAAAACTCCCTCAGATGACACGAGTAAGAAACCTCGAGAGGAACCAGACTCAAAGGGAACCCATCCTCATCTGGGTGATAACAGACAGCGTCATTATAAATAACTCACTTCTATAACTGTGTCCTATAGAGTCACAAAGTACAACTGTGTCACCAGGAAATTCATTATAGTTTAACAGGAAGTCTGTTTTGTTGAAGTTATAAACTGTTCACTGATGGAGACTTGAGTGTAAAACTGTTCATGACGCCTGCAGTCCTAAAGTTATCATGGGGATTGTCGTCGTAAAGCATCGGAGCAGAACCGTAAGAGTCCAGAGCGTCTTCTAAGTGTGTCTTTAGACTGGTCATATGGTGGCCGTCCTCCACAGGAGTGATGTGATGAGAACCTCAGCTAGAAGTAGGGCATCAGGATGGATCAGGCAGGTCCGGGGCAGGAGAGGTTCAGCATCAGTGGTGTCTCAGGAGTGATGTAACGAGAGAGAGAGAGAGAGAGAGAGAGAGAGGTTGTTGGGTATGCCCAGTGTCACTTAATACTGAAGAACAGTGTCCGTCCACATGAACACTAACACCTGAAAACATGACCATTAACCTACACTGGGCATGCGAGTGCCTGTAAAAAACAAAAAACGATGGCATTTGTTTTCTTCTGGAAAAGGATCATGTGATGGGCACCATGGACGCCATGACTCATGAGACCCAATCAGGAAGTGCACATGGTGTCCACGTCATCATGTCCAAACATCTCCATTTCTTCTCTGTCCAGACGGAAACACAACCCAAGAGTTTTCAAACTAAAACAAGTCCAGCATCGTTTCCAAAACTCTCCGTTCCTGTGGCTCGAAAGTTCCGGAGTAGTGCGGACGCCAGGTGTGAATGTAGCAACAGTGATGTGTTTTGAACCTAAACTGTGTTAATGTGGCTGTAGTCTGTGTGATGTTCTGTTCCAGTAATGTAATCAACAACAGAAGCATGTCATGTTGAAGCAGAGTTTCTCTTATCATCCAAAACCGGATTATTTTCCTACTCAAGTGTTTTACTCCTCCTCTTATAAACGCAGCAACTTGCCGACAATGGCATTTTTAAAATTATGAAAGAATGAGGCATCATATTTCATCTGTTTATAGTTACATTTAAAGTTGTGGAACATCAGTGAAAGAAGTGAGGTTCCTCGTCTCACTTGCATTAGACATTCGTTACGTCACCAGTTTCTCTTTTTTTTTCTCCCTCAGCTTCTTTGTTACGCATTTTGCAGAGGAACCGCAGAGAAGCGTAAACTCCTCTGTCCTGAAGATGTCGGAAAAGTTGCAAAGCTTTGACACTGGAGACTTCTCATCTCATCTCATTCATCTCATTATCTCTAGCCGCTTTATCCTTCTACAGGGTCGCAGGCGAGCTGGACCCTATCCCAGCTGACTACGGGCGAAAGGCGGGGTTCACCCTGGACAAGTCGCCAGGTCATCACAGGGCTGACACATAGACACAGACAACCATTCACACTCACATTCACACCTACGCTCAATTTAGAGTCACCAGTTAACCTAACCTGCATGTCTTTGGACTGTGGGGGAAACCGGAGCACCCGGAGGAAACCCACGCGGACACGGGGAGAACATGCAAACTCCGCACAGAAAGGCCCTCGCCGGCCACAGGGCTCGAACCCAGGACCTTCTTGCTGTGAGGCAACAGCGCTAACCACTACACCACCGTGCCGCCCACTGGAGACTCCTTCCATAAATAATCCATAAATAAACATCTCCTCAATGTATTGTTGATGAATTGCACACGTTTTTCTGTTTTTAATCCGTTTATTATCAGTAGAGTGTCTGCTGGCATCAGTACACGTCCCTGTGATTGAGTTGTTGCTATAGAAATGATAACGTATTAGAGCGAGTGTGTTCATTATAAAGAAAGCTGTGATTTGCTGCTGTTAGAGAATTAATCAACACCTTCCCTTCTGACCAATCAGCGTCCAGAATTCAGCAGTGCTGTTGGGAAAACCCGAGCCTCCAGTGTGTTTGTGTTTGTAATAAATTATTCGTTTGTGTTTTCGTAGTTCCATTTTAAAATTTTAACAACACTAAATACACATGTACGGCTTTGTGTCATTAGTTTAGTTCGTTTTTTTTTTTGAAGTGCAGTTTGAAAGTTATTTCGGAGAAAGTGTGTATTATTCCGTTACGCCTTGCATTTTAGCTTAAATAAGCACCGCTGCTACTTTTGTGAGCGTAATAACCCTGCAAAACCCGGCAGGATATTGAAAGTCACTCCTCCAGAACTTTTCAGAAGTGCGTTCCAGTTGAAGGGACGCGCTCGAGTCGCTCGTCGTGATCAGAAGTGAAAATGGTTCCAAGTGATTTGTCGAGCGTTGCGATTTCCTCCTCACAGACTCTTCTTTTTAAAAGCTCTGTAAAAGAAGACTGCTCTGCGTTTATAACTTAGAATTTCTCTCTGAGGGAATCTCCTGAGAGCCCACAGCAGTTAGCAGAGATCAGATCTCATCCATAATTCATGCCGGAGATGGAGAGTGCCTCGCGGTTTGTTTGTGTCTCTAAGTGTCTCTCTGTTACAGATGAACCCACTTACCGCACGGCATTGACGTGGAGCATCAAACTCGTCCCCTGGCACGGATATCTGTCTCAAACTAATGTGTGTGATAAATGTGAGAATGTCAACTTAAATTATTTTAAACTGGGGACAGAGAGGAAGCCATCGGTCCATCAGTTCTTCTCAAACAGCAGGAAATCTGAGTTCAGGGGCTGATATTCACAAAACAATTATTCGTAGGCTGCAAGTTTTAATAATTCCATTTTAATCACAATCAGTACGTTTACATGCACATCCAAATCGAGCTGCTGTCGGTAATCGAGCTGAGGGTCCCAGCAGGGGTGCCAGAGAAATCCAATCCTACATGCACACAAGGAAATCGAGCTATTGTGTGAGGTGCATTGTGCACCCGAGCCACAGGTGGCGCTACACGCCCCATCGTGTTGGTACACTTCCGGTTGTCGTCATGAAGAAGAGCTATTCAAGAGCAGTGTTGCCAGATACTGCTGACGTTTTCCAGCCCAAAATATGTTCAAAACCTGCCAAAATGCACTTAAAACCGCCCAATCTGGCAACACTGTGAGTATAAACAAAGTTATCAGTTCTGTGTTTGTAGTTTGTATGTACGAACAGAAGTGTTCCTAATAAAATGGCCACTAAGTTGAAGTTGATCTGTAATGGTGAACATATTAACTGTTAGCCTGCTAACATGCTAATAACTTACCAACTACAACCCCGATTCCAAAAAAGTTGGGACAAAGTACAAATTGTAAATAAAAATGGAATGCAATGATGTGGAAGTTTCAAAATCCCATATTTTATTCAGAATAGAACATAGATGACATATCAAATGTTTAAACAGAAAATGTATCATTTAAAGAGAAAAATTAGGTGATTTTAAATTTCATGACAACAACACATCTCAAAAAAGTTGGGACAAGGCCATGTTTCCCACTGTGAGACATCCCCTTTTCTCTTTACAACCGTCTGTAAACGTCTGGGGACTGAGGAGACAAGTTGCTCAAGTTTAGGGAGAGGAATGTTAACCCATTCTTGTCTAATGTAGGATTCTAGTTGCTCAACTGTCTTAGGTCTTTTTTGTCGTATCTTGCGTTTTATGATGCGCCAAATGTTTTCTCTGGGTGAAAGATCTGGACTGCAGTCTGGCCAGTTCAGTACCCGGACCCTTCTTCTACGCAGCCATGATGCTGTAATTGATGCAGTATGTGGTTTGGCATTGTCATGTTGGAAAATGCAAGGTCTTCCCTGAAAGAGACGTCGTCTGGATGGGAGCATATGTTGCTCTAGAACCTGGATATACCTTTCAGCACTGATGGTGTCTTTCCAGATGTGTAAGCTGCCCATGCCACACGCACTAATGCAACCCCATACCATCAGAGATGCAGGCTTCTGAACTGAGCGCTGATAACAACTCGGGTCGTCCTTCTCCTCTTTAGTCCGAATGACACGGCGTCCCTGATTTCCATAAAGAACTTCAAATTTTGATTCGTCTGACCACAGAACAGTTTTCCACTTTGCCACAGTCCATTTTAAATGAGCCTTGGCCCAGAGAAGACGTCTGCGCTTCTGGATCGTGTTTAGATACGGCTTCTTCTTTGAACTATAGAGTTTTAGCTGGCAACGGCGGATGGCACGGTGAATTGTGTTCACAGATAATGTTCTCTGGAAATATTCCTGAGCCCATTTTGTGATTTCCAATACAGAAGCATGCCTGTATGTGATGCGGTGCCATCTAAGGGCCCGAAGATCACGGGCACCCAGTATGGTTTTCCGGCCTTGACCCTTACGCACAGAGATTCTTCCAGATTCTCTGAATCTTTTGATGATATTATGCACTGTAGATGATGATATGTTCAAACTCTTTGCAATTTGACACTGTCGAACTCCTTTCTGATATTGCTTCACTATTTGTCGGCGCAGAATTAGGGGGATTGGTGATCCTCTTCCCATCTTTACTTCTGAGAGCCGCTGCCACTCCAAGATGCTCTTTTTATACCCAGTCATGTTAATGACCTATTGCCAATTGACCTAATGAGTTGCAATTTGGTCCTCCAGCTGTTCCTTTTTTGTACCTTTAACTTTTCCAGCCTCTTATTGCCCCTCTCCCAACTTTTTTGAGATGTGTTGCTGTCATGAAATTTCAAATGAGCCAATATTTGGCATGAAATTTCAAAATGTCTCACTTTCGACATTTGATATGTTGTCTATGTTCTATTGTGAATACAATATCAGTTTTTGAGATTTGCAAATTATTGCATTCCGTTTTTATTTACAATTTGTACTTTGTCCCAACTTTTTTGGAATCGGGGTTGTAATTGGAAATGGGTGCGTACATGCCCAGACACAAGTGTTCCTAATAAAGTGGCGGCTAAGGTGAAGTGTCATGCCGACCGAGGCTGTTGTGTTTCCTGCTTGTGGTCTCGTCACTCGTCACTTCCGGAAGGGGCAGTGCTGAAGTAAGCAGCTCGACTACGTAGCTCGGTAGGGTTTACATGCACTAAGTAGCTCGGCAAAAATCGCATAATCTAGGTCGTGTAGCTCGATTGCGAGGAATCAAGTTCGGTTCAATTTCAGCCGAGCTAAGGTGTTTCCATGCCAATTAGAACTTCGATTTCAGTCGAGCAACGGCAGAAATTCGCTTTTCTCTATGTGCATGTAAACGCACTGAATGACACACTGCACCACAACATCTTGAGCTCAGTTCTTCATATTGAAGCGTAATGTACAGGAACTGCAGGGTCGGGCCATTCTCAGGAAATGTGACAAATTCAGTTTTAAACATGAAGTGCCCCCCCCCCCAAAAAAAAAAAAAAAACCATTAATCCTGGCCCTCTATTATACATTTATTTTAAGAAAGAATTTAACAGAACTGTAAAAAAAAATTGAGACAACTTGTCTGCATTTGCAAAAATTTTATTTAGCCTAAATATGCCAAAATGTCATTACCGCCATGTCTAAGTGAGGATTAGTGAAATTTGAATGAAAAATAATTCCTTTGTTTTTAATTTTTTCACTTTTCTTTTTGAAATATTACCGCTATACCTTCAATTTTTATTGTGGAAAATATCATGATCTTTGCTTCAATAGTTTTTGGTGTATAGCCTAAAATATATGCACAAGAATGTGTACTTTCTTGATGTCTTTACCGTTACCCAAACAGTGAACTCATGCTGTAACTCGGGGCTTTGACAATAAAGGTCAGTGCAGTTACATGAGGAAGGACCAGGATGTTGAGCAGCCATTTTGAAAAAATCACTGGTGCATGAATGTTGGAATTCAGAATACTGATCAGGTGAATCTGAAATTCTGAGATGTCAGGGAAGTGAACTGTCTTTGTCGTTACCCCCAAATGATAAAGGTAACGATGCTGCATGTTAAAGTTTCATTAGCCAAGTAGCAAGTTAGGATGGGATAATAAATGCTCAATTTGTTTTTTTTTCTGCACGCAGTGACCCAAAATGCCATGAGATGTCTTTCCCGTTACCCAGTGTTGTCTTTAGGTAAGGGTAAAGACATTATGGGTAACGGTAAAGACAACAACTGGGCATTATTTTTTCATAATAATGATCTCTCTTGCTTTGTGAATTCATGAAATATGCTTTTTTTTGTTTATTAAATATATTTACAGAAATTGTAACTAAAATTGGTGTATACAATTTTTTTTTAAAT
Source organism: Neoarius graeffei (assembly GCF_027579695.1). Taxonomy (NCBI): domain Eukaryota; kingdom Metazoa; phylum Chordata; class Actinopteri; order Siluriformes; family Ariidae; genus Neoarius; species Neoarius graeffei. Next base: position 2,427,882 of record NC_083583.1, on the reverse strand, counting down.
GTCTTTGTCACATTTTCTGAGAATGGTCTGGTTATGAAGGTGAGGAATGCAAATCTGAGCTTAGCTTTAGCATACACATCTGCTGTGGATTTAATACACACTGCAAAAGAATGTTTTGGGTTATTTTGAGGTGACTGATTTCTGAGCTTGATGAGTTTATGAGCAAAATATTTTCAAGAGCACAAAATCCCCCTGAATAGAATAATAATATTACAGCACCATGAATGAACCATCGAATTGTCGTGTCGTGTTTTTCACCTCAATAAATCGCTGCATTGTCTTGTAACAGTGAGACCAATAACGAGATTCACATCACAGTTACGATACTTATTTACTGCTTTCTTTGACGCCGCATGCCCTGCGCCAGCAACAACACCAGCACATTTATTATGGTGTGACTCTGCTGGGTGCCTGGGGGACAGCAGTGAACCAGCGCTTTCACTTTACACCACTACTGGCGGCACGGTGGTGTAGTGGTTAGCACGGTCACCTCGCAGCAAGAAGGTCCTGGGTTTGAGTCCCGGGGCCGGCGAGGGCCTTTCTGTGTGGAGTTTGCATGTTCTCCCCGTGTCCACGTGGGTTTCCTCCGGGTGCTCCGGTTTCCCCCACAGTCCAAAGACATGCAGGTTAGGTTAATATGGGACGGCCTTGGGCTGAGGTGCCCTTGAGCGAGGTACCGAACTCCCAACTGCTCCCCGGGCGCTGTTAGCATGGCTGCCCACTGCTCTGGGTGTGTGTGTGTGTGTGTGTGTGCTCATTGCTCACGTGTGTGTTCACTGCTTCAGATGGGTTAAATGCAGTGAGGAAATTTCACAAGTGTGTGATGAATAAAGTTTTGTGCTTTCTTTCTACTGTAGAGTTACCGTCCAGTATCACACTCCGTACGTCACACAGCTGTCTGGTTTTCCACTTGGCCCTTGTCTCCATTTTGGATCTGTTTGCTCGCGTGTTTTCAATAAAACTCTTCCTGCGCTTACATCCGTCTCTCGCCCTTACACGACACAAACTGTCAACTGTCCAACAAGCGAGTGGAGTAATAAAACTGTTTTAACTCGTTTTATATGAAACTGTCGTGAATATTTTCTGTAAAATGTGTTAGTAAATAATCCCATGTTATTTTAAAAAGCAAATTAACAATAAGCGCTGGATTAAAAACCCGTCTGTCTTATGGAAATAAAGAGACACAGTTCGTTGCCCGGTGGTCAGGTGTTTGAGATACACTGCCTTGTGCTTATGATCGGGTTCCCTGTGGTGGGAAACGTTCATTGTTTGGTCAAAGCCATTAAAAATCAGGTTGATGCATTTCCGTATTCTCTTCAGTACAGAGCTCTGCTCTTATTTTATATGCATGAGATTTTGTTGAGTGTTTTGAGTTAAATGAGTGAGAATTAGCAGAGCACTACATCATGACTGAGACAATCATAATCACCTTCAGTGCTGGAAAGAAAAAACACAAAATGACTCGTGTAGAATAAATAAAGTGCTTCCACTCTGTCAGTCCTGCATGCATTTTTAACGCTACCTCTGTTCAGAAGTTGTTTGTTACCATGGAGACATTGCTGTCAATCATTACAGTGGTGCTTGAAAGTTTGTGAACCCTTTAGAATTTTCTATATTTCTGCATAAATATGACCTAAAACATCAGATTTTCACACAAGTCCTACAAGTAGATAAAGAGAACCCAGTTAAACAAATGAGACAGAAATATTATACTTGGTCATTTATTTATTGAGGAAAATGATCCAATATTACAGATCTGTGAGTGGCAATCAAATCTATCAAAGTCTGATCTTCACAACACATGTTTGTGGAAGTGTATCATGGCACAAACAAAGGAGATTTCTGAGGACCTCAGAAAAAGCGTTGTTGATGCTCATCAGGCTGGAAAAGGTTACAAAACCATCTCTAAAGAGTTTGGACTCCACCAGTCCACAGTCAGACAGATTGTGTACAAATGGAGGAAATTCAAGACCATTGTTACCCTCCCCAGGAGTGGCAGACCAACAAAGATCACTCCAAGAGCAAGGCGTGTAATAGTCGGCAAGGTCACAAAGGACCCCAGGGTAACTTCTAAGCAACTGAAGGCCTCTCTCACATTGGCTAATGTTAATGTTCATGAGTCCACCATCAGGAGAACACTGAACAACAATGGTGTGCATGGCAAGGTTGCAAGGAGAAAGCCACTGCTCTCCAAAAAGAACATTGCTGCTCGTCTGCAGTTTGCTAAAGATCACGTGGACAAGCCAGAAGGCTACTGGAAAAATGTTTTGTGGACGGATGAGACCAAAATAGAATTTTTGGTTTAAATGAGAAGCGTTATATTTGGAGAAAGGAAAACACTGCATTCCAGCATAAGAACCTTATCCCATCTGTGAAACATGGTGGTGGTAGTATCATGGTTTGGGCCTGTTTTGCTGCATCTGGGCCAGGACGGCTTGCCATCATTGATGGAACAATGAATTCTGAATTTATACCAGCGAATTCTAAAGGAAAATGTCAGGACATCTGTCCATGAACTGAATCTCAAGAGAAGGTGGGTCATGCAGCAAGAGAACGACCCTAAGCACACAAGTCGTTCTACCAAAGAATGGTTAAAGAAGAATAAAGTGAATGTTTTGGAATGGCCAAGTCAAAGTCCTGACCTTAATCCAATGGAAATGTTAGATTAGATTAGATTAGATTCACTTTATTCATCCCACATCGGGGAAATTCACATGTTACAGTAGCAAGAAAATGTCAAACAGATAACAAATAAAACTGAAATAAAAATTAGAGAAACAAAGGATTAAATACAGAGGGCTATTTGCATTATCTACCGTGAAAAAGTATAGAAAAATTGCCTTATTGAGAGGCTCGGAAAAATTGCACATTACAGGTAGACTCTGTGTATATATACACACACACATATATATATATATATATATATATATATATATATATATATATATATATATATATATAAGTATGCATAAAAATAGTTTAGGGCCTATATTATTGCACATAATAATTGCATTGATGAGAGATGGCAGAGGTGGTGAAGTAGTGCAAATATAACGACAAACAGGTTATTGGTGCAACGTTACAAGTTGTGGGTGTTCTACAGTCTGACAGCAGTAGGTATGAATGACCTGCGGTATCTCTCCTTCTTACACCGTGGGTGCAGCAGTCTACTGCTAAACGAGCTGCTTAAAGCCCCAACAGCCTCATGTAGGGGGTGAGAGGGGTTATCCATGATAGAGGTCAGCTTGGCTAACATCCTCTTCTCACCCACCACCTCAATGGAGTCCAGAGGACAGTCCAAGACTGAGCCAGCCCTTCTGACCAGTTTATTAAGTTTCTTCCTGTCCCTCTCTGAACTTCCACAGCCCCAGCAGACCACAGCGTAGAAAATCGCTGATGCTACCACAGAGTCATAAAAAGTCCTAAGCAGTGTCCTGCACACACCAAAAGACCTCAGTCTTCTTGACAGGTGGAGACGACTTTGGCCCTTCTTGTACAGGACATCAGTGTTGTTTGTCCAGTCCAGTTTGTTGTTGAGGTGAACACCCAGGTATTTGTACTCCTCCACGATCTCAATGTCCAAACCCTGGATGTTAACTGGTGCAATTTGAGGAGCTGTCCTTCTGAAATCAATCACCACCTCCTTTGTCTTGCTGGCGTTGATGCACAGGTGGTTCAGTTCGCACCAGGCGACAAAGTTGGTGATGACCTCTCTGTACTCCAGATCGTCCCCCTCTGACACACGTCCAACGATGGCTGTATCATCTGAGAACTTCTGGAGGTGGCAGCTGTCCGTGTTGTAGCTGAAGTCAGATGTGTAAAGAGGAAAGGAGAGAGCACTGTACCCTGTGGAGCCCCCGTGCTGCAGACTACCACATCAGACACACAGTCGTGGAGCCTCACATACTGCGGTCTGTTAATGAGGTAGTCGATGATCCATGCAGCCAGGTGGCAGTCGACACCAGCTCCCTCCAGCTTCCCCCTAAGCCAGGGGTGGGCAGTTATTTTTTCCATGGGGCCACATGAAAAACAGAAAATTTTGTGGAGGGCCGGACCAAAAGGCTGAACTAAATTCTGCATAATATAACATTGTTTTTACAAGCTGCTAAGACTGGTAAGAGTATGGAAAAAACAAGGTTGCCTTACAAAAAATGTCATTTATTCAATCAAATTTCCCAAAACAATGGTTAACAAAATGTGAACGTTTGTACCATTTTTTTTTTTCAGTCACATTCACCCCAAAACACAATAAAGACATCACAATATTGTCTTTCTACTCCACATATCAAGCAAGATACATCATATTATAATAATGATGCCAACATTTGTAGTCTAATCACCTCATTTGGTGTTTTTCATTTGGTAATGCCGACTCAAATTTTAGTCTTTGAACACTGCGATCTGCTCTCCGCAAACTAAACACACGGCTTCATCTCTGACTTCAGTAAATAAATACTTAGCAGTCCATGTTTTGTTGAAAGCCCTGCATTTGGCATCTACCTTTCTTCTTTTTGCGGACATTTTGGGGACTAAAGTCTTCTTGTGATCTGCTCGCAACAATGTCGATTCGGTGTAGGTATCAGATCTACAGATCGGCTCGGGCTCCGGCGCCTGCTAGTGACGTCACACTATGTGATTGGCTGGACCGTTTGAAGGATGACATACAAGTTTGTGGTTGGTCTGGACAAATTACGGAAGTAGTTATCGCGGGATTAGGTTTCGTGGGCTTTCATGTCATGTTCATGTCGCATGCATTGCTTTTTTGTTGAACACAACTTCAAAATAAAAGCAATGCACATTCAGTCCATGCATGAGGTAAAATTAGAAAATACGTTTATTTTGTAATTTCTAATTAACCTTACGCGGGCCGGTCAGAATGAACCAAAGGGCCGGATGCGGCCCGCGGGCCGTAAAATGCCCAGGTCTGCCCTAAGCAGTGATGGCTGGATTGTGTTGAAAGCACTGGAGAAGTCAAAGAACATGACTCTCACAGTGCTCCCAGTGCCCTCCAGGTGCAAAAGTGACCGGTGTAGCAGGTAAATAACAGCGTCATCCACACCAATGCCCGGTCGATATGCAAACTGCAGGGGGTCCATCTCGCTGTTCACCAGGTGTCGGAGGTGGGAGAGAACAATCCTCTCCATGATCTTCATTAGGTGAGACTTTAAAGCTACTGGCCGAAAGTGGTTGAGCTCCCTGGGGTGCGCAGTCTTGGGAACTGGACTCACACATGATGTTTTCCACAGAACTGGAACTCCTCTCCAGACTGAGGCTCAGGTTGAAAATGTACAGAAGAATCCCACAGAGCTGATCTGCACAGTCTTTAAGCAGTCTGGAGTTGATACCATCAGGGCCAGCAGCTTTCCTTGTCTTGATAATAATGTTCTGGAAGGACCTGAAACGAGCAGTTCGTGTGAGGAAACCCACCAACATCCCAGAGTTGAAGCTGTTCTGTACGTCAAGTCAAGTTTATTTGTATAGCGCTTTTAACAATAAACATTGTCGCAAAGCAGCTTTACAGAATTTGAACGACTTAAAACATGAGCTAATTTTGTCCCGAATCTATTCTCAATGATGAAGCCTGTGGCGACGGTGGCAAGGAAAAACTCCCTCAGACAACATGAGGAAGAAACCTCGAGAGGAACCAGACTCAAAAGGGAACCCATCCTCATTTGGGCAACAACAGACAGCCTGACTATAACATTAACAGTTTTAACATGAAGTCAGTTTCGTTGATGTTATAAACTCTTCATTGATGGAAACTTGAGTGCAAAACTGTTCATGACAACTGCAGTCCTAAAGTTAGCAAGTCCACTGTAGTCCTCAGCCATAAAAGCATTACTGTAAGAGTCCAGAGCGTCTTCCAGGTGTGACTTTCAACTGTTTGCATGGGGCCGTCCTCCACAGGAGCGATGCAGTGAGACTCCAACCAGACACAGGGCACCAGGATGCATCAGGCAGGTCCGAGGGGCAGAAGAGGCCAGCATCTCAATCCCAGGACCAACATGTAACTCAGAGGGACAGATTGGGGGGGGGGAGAGAGAGAGAAAGAAAACACAGGTTGTTAGGTATGCCCTAAAAATTACACAAGTATTAAATCTATGTGGTAGGCTCGCAGAGACGAGTCTCTTGACATCAGGCATAACACACAACAATGGCATGTTAATATGGTTAAATATATCATGACCTGCTCTGGCTGGATGCTTGATTGGGTGATGGGAGCACACTCCTCAGCAATGATGAGATGCAGATGGGACCCTTAGGGCTGGCCAAGACAATTCAGTTACATTTCACCGGGTCTGGGACATGCGACAGAATGTCTGACGGCCGATTCCCTGCAGGCTACGATAGCCAGTCGAGGTCTCCACCCTCTCCACCAAAAGATTTCCTGTTGACTCCATGTAACTCAGAGGGACAGATTTTTTTGGGGGGAAGGGAAGGAAAAAGCAGGTGGTTAGGTATGCCTAATGTCACCTGAATAAGTAGGAACAGTATACATATTGCACTGAGTACAAGCAGGGACTCCGGCAACTAACTATGACAGCATAACTAAAAGGAGAGAGCCAGAAGGTAACACAGGCATGAGGGAGCCCCGGGACATAAAGCAGCAGCCACTACACCGTCAACAAACTCGAGTGAGCAAGCGAGTGGGGACTGACAGCATCCATACATCCCAGTTTACCAAAACACTCTGTCTGAGGATCCTCCAGATCTACTCCTTTACCTCATAAACACCATTAACACAAGGCTTGACTAAACAAATATGTTTTCAGCCGAGACTTAAACACTGAGACTGTGTCTGATTCCCAAACACTACTTGGAAGGCTGTTCCATAACAGTGGGGCTTTGTAAGAAAAGGCTCCACCCCCTGATGTAGCCTTCACTATACGAGGTACCAGCAGATAGCCTGCACCTTTTGATCTAAGTAGGCGTGGTGGGTCATAGAGGAGCAGAAGTTCACTCAGGTACTGTGGTGCGAGACCATTCAGTGCTTTAAAGGTCAATAGTAGTATTTTATAATCAAGACAAAATTTGATTGGGAGCCAATGCAGTGTGGATAAGACAGGCGTGATGTGGTCATATTTTCTAGTTCTAGTAAGGACTCATGCTGCTGCATTTTGAACTAACTGGAGCTTGTTTATGCACTTATTGGAACATCCAGACAATAAGGCATTACAATAATCCAACCTGGAGGGAACAAAAGCATGGACTAGTTTTTCCGTGTCATGCAATGACATTAAATTTCTTATCTTTGCAACATTTCTGAGATGAAAGAAAGCTATCCGGGTGATGTTATCAATGTGAGTTTCGAATGAAAGACTGGGGTCAATAATCACTCCGAGGTCTTTTACTGCTGCACGTGAAGAAACAGAAAGGCCATCCAGAGTTACTGTGGAATCAGAAAACTTGCTTCTAGCTGCATGTGGTCCGAGTACAAGTACTTCAGTCTTGTCAGAGTTAAGCAGAAGGAAGTTAATAAGCATCCAGTGTCTAATGTCCTTCACACATTCCTCAGTTCTATTAAGCTGGTGTCTCTCATCAGGTTTTGCAGAAACATACAACTGTGTGTCATCAGCATAACAGTGGAAACTAATACAATGTTTATGAATAATATCACCCAGAGGGAACATATATAAAGAAAAAAGCAGTGGACCCAAGACAGAACCTTGTGGAACACCAAACTTTACCTCAGTATGTCTAGAAATATCACCATTTACATCAACATACTGATAGCGATCAGTTAAATAATAGCTGAGCCAGGAGAGGGCCGTTCCCTTAACTCCCACAACATTTTCTAGTCTATCCAGAAGAATGGAATGATCAATGGTATCAAATGCTGCACTAAGGTCAAGCAACACAAGCAGCGAGACACAGCCCTGATCAGACGCCAACAGTAGGTCGTTTACTACTTTAACCAGTGCTGTCTCTGTGCTATGATGAGGTCTCAATCCTGACTGATACATTTCATGGATGTTATTCCTATGTAAATATGAGCATAACTGCTGTGCCACAGCTTTTTCAAGGATCTTGGAGATAAAGGGGAGGTTTGATATTGGCCGATAATTGGACAGCTGACAGGGATCAAGGTCAGGTTTTTTAATCAGGGGTTTGATAACTGCTAGTTTAAAGGATTTGGGTACATAGCCAATCGTAAGAGAAGAATTTATTATTGTTAGAAGTGGTTCAATGACTTCAGGTATTATCTGTTTGAATAGACGTGTAGGTAACGGATCTAGTACGCAAGTTGAGGCTTTTGATGCGGAGATTAATGAAAGTAATTCAGTTTCTCTAAGGGGAGTAAAACATTCTAATTGCTGATCTGATAGTTATATTGTTAACTACAGGGTCACTTACATTGACCTTAAATTATTAGTTTGAATTTTTTGTCGGATATTCTCAATTTTGTCATTAAAAAAATTCATGAAGTCGTTGCTACTACATACTGCAGGTGTGCATGTGTCTATAGTGGACTTATTCCTGGTTAATTTTGCTACAGTATTAAATAGGAATCTCGGATTATTTTTGTTATCTTCTATTAGGGAGGAGAGATATGTTGATCTCGCAGCACTAAGAGCTTTTCTATACTTCAGGAAGCTCTCCTTCCAAGCTAATTTGAACACTACCAATTTTCGAGTGGTCTGTTTTAATGTGCGAGTGTCATCATTATACCAGGGTGCTAATTTTTTGTCTCTGACCATTTTCCTTTTAAGAGGAGCTACATTATCTAAAGTATGGCGGAATGTTGACTCTAAGCATTCAGTTGCCTGATCAAGTTCTGCAGGGGCTGACAGTGACCCAATCAAAGTTGATAACTCTGGGAGATCATTTATAAAGCTCTGTGCAGTAGTTGACGTGAATGTACGTTTAATACAGTAGCGTGGTGAGGTGCATATATTATTACTCAGACATATTTTGAATGGGATGAGACAATGATCTGAGATAACTTCAGACTGTGGAAGTATGACTATATTGTCTACGTTTAATCTGAATGTTAGTATTAGATCAAGGGTGTGACCACCATTATGGGTCGGTCCTATGACATTCTGATTAATCCCTGCTGAATCTAAAATGGACACAAACGCTGTTTTTAAAGGGTCTTCTGGGTTATCGAAGTGAATATTAAAATCTCCGACAACTAAAGCTTTGTCTAAGGAAATAACCAGATCTGAGATAAAATCTGCAAATTCAGAAAGAAACTCAGAATATGGCCCCGGGGGCCTGTAAATAATAAGCAATGGAATTAACTGGGTAGACTTATTTTTCGAGGCTACATACATTATATGAGTATGAAGAACTTCAAATGTATTAAATTTATAACCAGGTTTGTGTGTTACACCTAGATAATCGTTATAAATAACCGCGACGCCTCCTCCTCTGCCAGTTAGACGAGGCTGGTGTATATAACTGTATCCAGGAGGACTCGCTTCATTTAATGCTATATATTCATTTGGCTTAATCCATGTTTCTGTTAAACACAGTACATTAAACTCCTGATCAGTAATGAGTTCATTAACCATTAGCGCTTTAGATGTAAGAGATCTAATATTTAATAGCCCCACCTTTAGATCAAAGGTGCCGGCAGCAGCTGTACAGTCAGTCTGATCTAATTTTATATTGATTAGGTTACTGGAACAAACTCTCTGAAAATTTCTACTTTTTTGTTGAGCTCGGGGAACAGACACAGTCTCGATGTAGTGGACCCTGAGTGACGACTCTGTGCAGCTAGCAGACAGTCGGTTTAGCCTGTTCGTCTGCTCCCTGGCCTTGGCTCTGGATTGTCAGAAATTAACTAGGCCTGTTCTGAGACTATGACCTATGCTGCAGGAAATGAGAGCAGCACCTTCCCGAGTGGGATGGATCCCGTCCCGCCCTAACAGGCCAGCAGTGCCCTCAAAATTAGCCCAATTATCTATAAAGCCCACACTGTTTTCAGAGCACCACCTGGACAGCCAGCAGTTCAGCGACCATAACCTGCTGTAAGCTACATCGCCACGCCGCATTGGGATGGGGCCAGAGCATACTACAGCATCGGACATCGTCTTCGCTAATTTAAACACCTCTACAAAGTTACTCTTAGTAACCTCAGACTGACGAAGGCGTATATCATTAGCTCCTGCATGGATAACTATCTTTGAGAACCTGTGCTTGCCTAGGACCCTAAGATTACCTGCTATGTCCGGCGCCCTGGCTCCCGGTATACACCTGACTAAAGCTGCTGGTGCCCCTAAAGGCTGAGCTAATTTCACGTGCCGTATGATAGAGTCCCCTATAACCAGAGCTCTTTCAGGTTTCTCAGTGGGTGCATCACTAAGGAGAGCAAACCTGTTCGACACATGACGCGGAGAGGAGTGGTGCTCCCGTGGGCGAACCTCAGCGGTAGCTTTGGCTCTACGCTTATGCCGCCGAGCCGTCACCCATTCGCCCCGCTGTAAGGGCTCTAATGCCGGAGTTGGGGGATTGCTAACTCCACGGAGGAATGGGCTAAAATTCCTCCAAGCCGGTGTGCAGGACTGATCAACAGTTACCGCAAACGTTTAGTTGCAGTTATTGCTGCACAAGGGGGTCACACCAGATACTGAAAGCAAAGGGTCACATACTTTTGCCACTCACAGATATGTAATATTGGATCATTTTCCTCAATAAATAAATGACCAAGTATAATATTTTTGTCTCATTTGTTTAACTGGGTTCTCTTTATCTACTTTTAGGACTTGTGTGAAAATCTGATGATGTTTTAGGTCATATTTATGCAGAAATATAGAAAATTCTAAAGGGTTCACAAACTTTCAAGCACCACTGTATATGATCTGACACTACCACAGATGAAAACTTCTGTGAACTTGGAAAAACTTCACCTTGTCTTTATTTTTGTGTTTTCTATCCCAAAGATTCATCACTATTACAAATTCTGTGTGTGTGTGTGTGTGTGTGTGGACTTGCATATCTCAGCGCTCTTTTATCTGCTGTAATCTGATGTAGCAATCAGGAGACAAAGTGTCGCGTCTTGATGATGACGTGTGTGTACACGGCTGCTGCATTATCTGAGTTAGATAGAAGTTTGTAGACGTGCTGTCTCTCTTCACAGCTTTCTCCGCTTCTATGAAGCATTTCTCCTTCAGTTCAACTGAAAATCCAGAACCTTCCTCGGTTCTTCCTCTTTACGAGACATTCCTTAAAATTCCATGTAGAACCCAACAACAGTGTTTCCCCATCAGAAAGCATTTCAAGTAGAACCCTTTTAGAATCCTATAGGACCCTTAATGAACCTTTTGAAGACAGCGGCGGCTCCAGAGATTTTTCCTTAGGGTGGCAAAGGAGGGGCATAGGATCCAGGAGGGGGGCATAGGTTCCAGGAGGGGGGCATAGGTTCCAGGAGGGGGGCATAGGTTCCAGGAGGGGGGCATAGGTTCCAGGAGGGGGGCACAGGTTGTCGATGCAGCAGTTTATGCAAATCGTAGAAATCATTTTTACTTGCGCTCAAGAAAGACTCACAATCAAGTCATCTTGTCAAATATGTATTGAGCTATTGTACCATCAAGGAAAATGGATTCAACCATCTAAACCATCTTTTCTGAAAGTATATTCCCAAGCAATGAATGGAACTATTCTGCCCTAGGCATGTATCAAAAAATAGACAGATAGCGAACGGTTTAGATTGTGGATCTTTACTGAAGACTTCAAACTTGTACAGATGTGTTAATCCTCGATTTCCGTAAAACTAAAAGAAACAAATTAAGTACATCACTAAACTGAATAGCACACAGGCGAAAACGCGAGCTAGGCTGACCTGCTAGTAATGCTAACACACAAGCTGTTTACTTTCTAAAGCCTATCACTTGGGCTAAAAGAATAATTGAGTACCAAAATGCATTTAACTTAGAACACAGTCTTGTCCTTTCTATCAGGTGAAAACAATTTGACCAAACGCTTTGCTCCAGCACGTTGCCTCATCAGAAGTCGAGCATTCAGAAGAATCATAACAGAAGAACGTCTCTCTCTAGGTGAAACCATTTGAAAATTCCGGGGATGGGGTGGGGTGTGAAATAACAGTAGGTAGAGATGAGATGAGGGCTTAGTATCTCTGTAGATAGATGATTGAATTTCAAAAATGTGTTTTAATAAATAATTCTTTTTAAAATAGGGGGCAACTGGGGTGGCAAGGCATATTTTTACAGTGGCAACTGCCACCTTTTGCCACCCCTTAAAACCGCGCCTGTTTGAAGAACGTTTTTTTTTTTTCCTCAGTATGTACTAAATATGAGGAAGCTCAAGTTTAAATCACTGATGGGTAGAAAAAAGGTTCTTCAAGGGTTCTTTGGATAATTAAGGGTTCTAAGCATCCAGTCAAGGGTTCTGATAGAAGAACAGGGTCATCGACTCTTTATGGGATTTTTTTTTTTTTTTTGCTGCTTTTTGATGTTAGAGATTTACATCAGCATCATCATCATCATCAGCAGCAGCGTGGATGCAGACCAGCATGAGGGCAGGCGAAGGACAAGATCTCGAGTGTGTCCTTTCTGTCATCATGCTTGTACATGGTGTAGTAAATGTTCCTGCATTGTTACCATGACAACCGATGTGGCTATTCCAGGAAATGTGACTACAGTCAGAACGAAGAGATTAAACTCAAAAATCCAGTTTAATAAATACACTGATGTGGATTCTGCTGTAGACAGGAATCAGGGTTGGGCTTATTTTATTTACGTACCTGTGTGTGTGTGTGTGTGTGTGTGTGTGTGTGTGTTTAGACTCGCTGTCTTCCCCTGCTGTTTGATGATGTCGGCGGCTTCCTCGGCCTGACTGAAAGAAGGCAGAGGAGATTCAGCTGAATGTAAAAAATAAATAATAATGGAAAGACTGAAGTGGAAAATGAACTCCGACCCCCTGAACTTTACAGAACTGTGTAAAATTCACATGGAAAGAAAATCACGTAAAGCAAGAATAATGAAATTGAACTTTCCTACTGTACATAAAGCCTTCTATCAGAAGCAGTAAACAGTAGTAAACTAAACAGAGTTGACGTTTGGTGTGGCTGCGCGTCAGCACTCTCCGCTACACGCTGCTCTGTGTTCAGAGGAAATGTCTGCTGTGCTTTCTCTGAGCATCCTGGAGAATCTGTTCCAGATCTTCTGCAGGTTTTCATCACACTCGCGTCTGTTATTGCAGCTCATCGCTGACCAACAGAATTCTGTTTTTCGTGCCTTTAAAGTGGTGTATGGTGTAATTATTATATTTACTCCTTTACTGACGTCAGTCAAATAACACAGCAGGCTGGAGGTGAACAAAACAATAAACGAATGAGAATAAGGTAATTATAAGATTCCTTTATTGACTCCCGTGCGGGGAAATTCAGGTGTACAGAGTAAAATATAGATAAATGTAGACTAAGTTCAAAAAAAGACTGAAATAATCGAAAATAGAATATCATAAAATAAAATATAATACAGTATAGTGTCGAATCCTGAACACAGTGAAACAGCACTTCCCAAACATTTAGCACAAATGACCCCAAATGGACATTATGAATTTTTCTTTGAAATTTAAAATTATAATATACAGTATATTTAATTAAATAATATTGTCTGGGTTTTTTTCATGGTCTATCAGATATAGTCCATTCAGCTACTCGTCTTCGACTCGTTCAGTATCATGCTCGCTGAATGGAATATATCTGATAGACCACGAAAAAAAGGCAGACATTATTATTATTATTATTATTATTATTATTATTATACATACACACACTTTCTTCATATCAGCCTTCTCGAAGGCCAGTGCAAGCTTAACCGCGAGTCAGCGCCATCAGTGCAGCAGTGAAGTCGCCTTCCAGCCGGTGTAGCGTTCATCAATAGTGTAAACGAATGCTAATAAAGCAGTCAGTGCTATGGAGAGCAAGTAGCACAGGCTAACGACTGAGAAACTAAGGCCCTGTCCACACGGCAACGGATTCAGGTGAATCCGATAAAATTGTTTATCGTTTCGGCCTGGCGTCCACACGGCACCGGCGTTTTGGGTGCCCCAAAACGAAATCTTTTGAGAACGGGTTCCAGAGTGGAAAGATCTGGCAACGGCGCCGTTGTGAAGTCGTCTGGATGAGTAGAACGGATTTGTTTACGATGACGTCACAACCACATGACTGTGAGTGCTTCACGCCGGGTAGAAGTGTAACGAACTCGATGCGAGTTGTCAACAAATCCTATAACTTGGTTCATGAAACGCGCTTACAAAATATTTTCACTGTGAATATTTATTGTGTAATGGTGCAAAGAGAGAGAGAGAGAGAGAGAGAGAGAATAGCCCTTAGGGCAGAGTCAATCCCGCCAGCAAAAATAGGGAAAAAAGGAGCGATCTCACCTCTTCAGATGTTGGTTTAAGTCCTACAATACATTCCTCAAAAAGGGCGTAGAAGAACAAATTAATCCATCAACGTGTAGCATTCAATTTATTCCGGACCATTAAAGACGCCGCCTTCCGCGTAGAATCATACGTCATCCTCGCCGCCATACTGGATAGGTCAAAGCGGAGAATAAAGATGCCTCATTCATGTGCTGCGTTTAACTGTACCAACAGGTTTACTGTCCAAACGAGATCACATGGGATTACCTTTCACAGGTGAGACTGGAAAAATACTTTTCATTGTATTTGGTCATTATAACGTAATTTTACGAACAGATTTTTCTGACTTTGTGACTAATATGAAGTCTCGCAGATAATAGTTTATGCGCATGCGTCCTTACTTCTATTGTCTGGTGTCTCCGAAGGGACCATCTTACAGCGCCCCTAGAGGTGTGGCATGTGTATTGCATCGTTTTCAGCAAGCGTTGCGTTGCCATATGGACCTGATATTTTACTGACCGTTGCCCATGTGGACGCGATATTTTTTTTAATAACATCTCGTTGTCGTTGTCGTGTGGATGTAGCCTAAGATTTCTGTCTCCAAACTCCTCTTTCATGCTGCACGCTCACCACAGTATTTTTCACTCAGACTTGAGGCAGATCTGCAGAGCCTTTATTTTAAATAAATTTCTGAGTGGATAGTATCTCCATCCTTGACTCTTGTATGCTGCATAAATGGAATAAAAAAAATATATTTTTGAGAGTTAAATCGACTGCAAAGTTGTGATTGGCGCTGCCCCGCTGAGCCAGCCAGCCCTGAGCGCGGGACGTCACAGCGGGAACCGGTTTTAAGGCCGAGGCCTTTTACAGCTCTAGACCAAAGTCATATAAATAAACATTTATGGTGAAAGTAAGAAACACCGTTACCGACTCGCTCAACTAAGACTGATTTGACTTCACTGATTGTGGGTTGACTCTCATTAAAACAGGATGGGTGCTATAACTTATGCAACATACATGTACATGCATGCATTTTCACTGATAAAACGTAAAAGGCTCATTAAATAATCAGATGAACTGAGACAATCACATTCTGAAGCAAATTAAATAATCTTATACCGCTAACTTAAACACAATACAAGTTACATGGATTAATCTAAACGCAGGGAAACAACGCGTTTTTGTTGTTTTACATCCAAATGAGAGTCGGAACTTACCCGTCTGTGTTCTCGCTTCTCGAAGGCCGAGCTTGTGGCAGATTGTTTTGAAACAATCTGACTTTCAGTTGTTCGTTCAGTTCTCCGTTCATTCACTTCTTCCACGTAAGGGCGAGATGGCAGCGACATCCAGTTTAGAAATCAGACGGCTGCTTCACTCATTCTCTGTTTTCTCCATACTGAGTACTCCGCCATTACTGCTCGGCTCAGGCAATTACTAAAACCCGGGACGGAACATCACCGGTTTTAGCAACAACCACGGGGAGGTCACTGCCAGAGCGATAGGTCACGTCCAGTTCCATCCCGGGTTTTAGCAACAACCCTCGGCTCACTCCGGGAGGACTGGTGCAACTGAACTTTCCTTTTTAAAAAAAATACTTTCCTTTTCTTGTAGTTTTCTTTTCCTTTAATTGTTGGTACTGCACCCTCTTTCAATCCGGGCTTATAGCCAACGCTCCTCAACAGAGGAGAGACCACTTCGTAGGCGCCCAATGTGCCCGTGAACTTCTCGCAAAATGCGTCCAAATCTTTGCAGTTTGAACATTCTTGGGCCGTGAATGCAACGTAAATCCACCTTCTGTCATGTTGCTGCACCGGCCAGCAACACATCTACGTGGCATGGCGATAAATTAGCTCTAAATGGAGGATCAGAGTTGCAGTCAGCTCTGTGTTTTAGTATAGCGGAAATGGTGATGAGACCGATAGACTTCCTGCGGTGACGTTACGGATGTCAAGGTCATTCACTCAGACCGCTACCTATATAAATCACTTTAATCATAAAAATTACTATATTAGATTTATTGTTCACGCTTAAAACTCTTCCTGTGCCATTCTTGAGGTCTCAAGGCATTTATAAATAAAGTGAGGCCATGGCTCTGCGTATATGCTTTAAGGATTCATTTCCCTGTGTAATTTACTGAGTTAGTTTTAAAATCAACATCGACAGCTACACACAACGGAGTGACCTGGCAGCCTGCCGCTAATCCCTTACAAAATCCTTTACGCTGTTGCTTTTTTGGTGTCTGGCGAAGTTTTGGCTGAGCTCAAGTCCCAGCTCTAATAGTAACGGTTCATCACTGCTTGTAAATACGTGTGAAGAATATCTAATGAAGTTTTGGTCGCCTTTTGGGTGTTTCATACGTCTTTCTCTTTCCTGGTGAACACAGAAATGCTTGTGCACACACAGCAGAAAACGCTCTCATTCAATATTCGCATCAGCTCTGACACGTGACATCATGTCTTGACAACCATGTAATATCATAAACCATATTCAACGCTCGTTCTGCATTGGGTAGAGTGATGTAATACACATACGATAAGTGATATGCTATCAAACCAAATGAATGAAACCCACTAGAAGGGAATAGAACTCATTTTTATTCCAGCGAGAAAGTGTCCTGTATGGATGATCATACAGTATAATCATATATCATATCCCTCTCCGTTCGCTTTCCCAGTCAGACTGTAGAATACTTAGTGATTTCATCCACAGAGACTTTAAACACACTCTGTCTCTTTTTAAACTTCTGTCGTCGTGGTAATTGTCATCATGAGCTGCATCTCAAATAGAAACTCTGACTTTATGCTCAAAATTGTCAATGAATTTAGAAAATCTAGAAGGCATTTATACAACCCCAATTTCAAAAAGGTTGGGACACTGTGTAAAACATAAATAAAAACAGAATGCAAAGATTTGCAAATCATGGAAGCCCTATATTTAATTGAAAATAGTACAAAGACAACATATCAAATGTTGAAACTGAGAAATTTTATTGTTTTTTGAAAAATATTTGCTCATTTTGAATTTGATGTCAGCAACACATTTCAGAAAAGTTGGGACACGGGCAACAAAAGACTGAAAAAGTTGTTTAATGCTAAAAAAAAAAACTAATTTGGTTAATTGGCAACTGGTCAGTAACATGACTGTATATAAAAAAAAAGCATCCCAGAGAGGCGGAGTCTCTCAGAAGTAAAGATGGGGAGGGGTTCACTGTTCTATGAAAGACTGCGAGGGTAAACAGTGCAACAATTTAAGAATAACGTTCCTCAATGTAAAATTGCAAAGAATTTGTGGGTCACATCATCTATGGTCCATAATATCATTAAAGGATTCAGAGAATCTGGAGAAATCTCTGTATGCGAGAGACAAGGCTGAAAACTGACATTGGAAGCCTGTGATCTTCAGGCCCTCAGGAGACACTGCATTAAAAGCAGACACGTGTCTGTAGTGGAAATCACTGTATGGGCTCAGGAACACTTCAGAAAACCATCGTCTGTGAAAACACTTAATTACTGCATCCACAAACGCAAGTTAAAACCAGATATAAACAATATCCAGAAACCCCGCCCCCTTCTCTGGGCCCGAGCTCTTTTATGATGGACTGGGGCGAAGTGGAAAACTGTCCCGAGGTCTGACGAATCAAAAGTAGAAATTCTTTTTAGAAATCATGGACCCCACGTCCTCCAGGCTAAAGAGGAGAGGGACCATCCGGCTTATCAGTGCACCTTTCAAAAGCAGCGTCTGTGATGGTATGAGGGGGCGTTAGTGCACATGACATGGGGAGCTTGTACATCTGGGAAGGCGTCATTAATGCTGAATGATATAAACACGTTTCAGAGCAATATGCTGCCATCCAGACTAAATCTTTTTCAGGGAAGGCCTTCCTTCTTTCAGCAAGACAACGCCAAACCGCTTTCTGCACATATTACAACTACATGGCTCCGTAGGAAAAGAGTCCGGGTGCTAAACTGGCCTGCTGCAGTCCAGACCTGTCTCCCATTTAAAACATTTGGTGCATTATGAAATGGAAAATATGACAAAGGAGACCCGAACTGTTGAGCAACTGAAATTGTATATCAGGCAAGAATGGAACAATATTTCTCTTTCAAAATGACAGCAATTGGTCTCCTCAGGTCCCAAACATTTACAGAGTGTTGGTAAAAGTAGAGGTGATGCAATACAGTGGTAAACACGCCCCGTCCCAACTTTTTTGAAACGTGTTGCTGATATCAAATTCAAAATGAGTATATATTTTTCAAAAAACAATAACGTGTCTCAGTTTCAACGTTTGATATGTTGTCTTTGTACTATTTTCAATGAAATATAGGGTTTACATGATTTGCAAATCTTCACATTCAGTTTTTATTCATGTTTTACACAGTGCCCCAACTTTTTTGGAATTGGGGTTGTATAAAGAGCGAGCCCTTGGTAGTTTTGAAGGTGACAGGTTTTTTTTTTTTTAATAAACACTAACTGTAGCAGCAGGAGTGTTGATAATGGAGTCAGTAATGCAGTGGTATGGGACATGAACATGCGATTAGAGAAACAGAGAAAGTTAGTTTGGTGGAAGTAGATGGATGGGGAAATTAGTCATTGTCAAGGTAGTAAAAAAAACAACAACCCTAAAATAACGAAGTTAAACACGGCTTGTCAGACTGAGACTCTCAGTAACACTGAAGTTTTAGTGCATAAAATCTCTCTTCAATATTTCTAACATTAAACTATAAAATAAATGAAAGAAACAAAAGAGGAGACTGAGAGTCTGTTGATCAGGATGGAGAGCACCGGAGGGCCGGCGACTTCTGGGGAAAATAGACCTCTGTCTGTCTCTCTCTCTGTCTCTCTCTCTGTGTTCCTCTGGATGCTCCTCAGGTTTTCTCTCCCTCGTGTATTGAATTATGCACATGAAAGCCTCGGACCCCAGATGTAGCCAAACATTCAATACTTTAATTTATGCAGGATCGGCTTTGCTGTGCCTAAATAAACGTGTTACGGGGAACTGAACATTCGCTCAAACATTGTTCTGTTCCTCCAAGCTTTATTTTATTTTTCCGTACATTGTTTTGGTTTATATTTCTGCTCCATGAGAGCGGTGTCGAGGGAGAACAAACCGATGATGCGAGATCACCCCGTGGTCTTTGTCCTCCTTGTATTTTGCGGGTACATGTTTTCTTTTTTAAAATATACTTTTAAAACGTATTAATAGTTCTGTAGATGCTGCTCAGGTTTGAAATCTCCATCATGTGAGGAAAATAATTTCTGCCTGTTTTTGTAGACTTTTTTTGGGAAATTTAAGGGCAGATGTTGAACTTTTTGTCTTCACACGTTCATGAAAGTCTTCAGTTAAATGTGTTTACGTGTAAATGAAGCTGCAAACGTGTCGGCTCACTCTTCTCTGAGATGGATCTACGTTTTCAGAGGGATGAATTTGAGTTGTGGGTCTCTGATAGCATATGGACGCCACAAGAACCTTCAGGACAGTGAACCAGAACTACCTTTTAATTCTTTTTAAAAGTCCACGTGGTGTTTTTTTATTAATAAGATTTTCTCTCACGTCTGTCTCATCGTTCTGGTGGAATTGCTGCAGCTTTACGTTTGTTTTTTTGCCATCACGTGATTTAAACCTTTAATGGTGGAGATGAACATCTGCCCTTAGACTTCTACTGTAAGTGTTTCTCAGTGCAGAGAAACGAGTCCAAGTTCTCATTAGTGCTAATCACAGACATTAGAGTTAAAACGTTGGAGTATTCCTTTAATGAATGAAAACGTATCAGTAATTGACACAGATGGGAAACCCAGTGAGCGAGCGAGTGAGTGAGAGAGCTATCCTGGGATAATTGTTGTCATTACCGCTTTTCTCCATTTCATCTCCTCTGTCTACTTCCTCATGTGCTCGGTTCTTTGATGGCTTTTCTCCGGTCTTGTTCTCAGCTCTTGCATGCCAGCTGCCAGTTGCCCCACGTGTGCCAGCCAGCTGTCAGCCCCGGGGTGGCAGAGAGGGGAAATCGGAGAGGAAGTCTCTTCCTGTGGATAATGTGTGTGTCATATTATACCTCCCAGACTCTCAAGGAATGGCTTGGTTTTCCCTTGGATGCTCATAAAATGGAGGATGTTTTGGAACAGTGAAGGGGAAGTGGGCTGAGTGGAGGAGAGACGATCAGGCTGGAGATGGGGGACTGGAGTAAAATCAGAATCATCCTCTCTGAAAGACTAAGAACCCTTAATTCTCCACAGAACATTCGAAGAACCCTTTATATATGTCACATAGCATGATTTTCAATGGGGTCCTGTCTATAAAACATCACAATAATAACAGCAAATTTTTTTTCACAAATACAAAAAAACTATACAAATCAAATCTTACAATTATAAAATTAAATAATCGTTAACTTTCGATTTAAAAATATGCAAATTTTTTATTGAATGTAAGTCCCTTGGCAAATCGTTCCAGTCGTGGCCAATACTTTGCAGTAGGTTTTGTTTTCCCCGATTCCTTTTGGCCTTTGTCAAGTGAACGTCATCTCTTTTCCTGGCGTGGTCACTATGGAAGTCTTTGCTGTATTTGATTTTGATGTGAT
This sequence comes from Neoarius graeffei, assembly GCF_027579695.1. Classification (NCBI taxonomy): domain Eukaryota; kingdom Metazoa; phylum Chordata; class Actinopteri; order Siluriformes; family Ariidae; genus Neoarius; species Neoarius graeffei. The sequence goes on along the minus strand of NC_083583.1, from coordinate 2,406,970 downwards.
GATTAAAGGTGTGTGTATTAACTGGGTAAGTGTGGAATATAAAAAATTGCTCATTATTTTCTCATTAATATCTACAATCTGTCAGGAGTTTAACATTTACAGTAACTAAAATGCCTTGGTAATTTTTTTTTTCTTTAAAAAAAGGTTCTGCAAGGGTTCGTAGATAATTTAGTGTCTTACCCTTGACAGAATTGACACAATAATCAAAAGAACCCCATAGAACCCGTTTTTCCCCCTAGGGGTGTGTGTGTGTGTGTGTGTATTAACTGGGGAAGTGTGTGATTATTGCTCATTACTTCTTCGTAATATCCCGCGTTCTTTAAGGATTCACCGCCTCCAAAAGGTTCTCTGAAGTTTTCCCTTTCTGTCGGGGAAACGCTCAGTTGTTGGGTTTGGTGTAGAATCTTTCAGGGCTCCTCTGGAGGAACAACTGAAGAAGCTTTCAGGCTTCCACAGAGGTTCAAACATCCAACGCTTAGCTGTAAAATGAAATATTTTTTACCTGAAAGCAAACAACAATAAAATTCACCTGGTGGAAAAGAGAGATTTCACTGAAGAGGAAAGGCTGCAGAATGTGAAAAATGGATTTGTCCACGGACTCTGCGAGAAGGTGCGACACTGTGACCTCAGTGGTTATAAAAATATATTTGTTGGAGCGTTACACAGCAGAACTGCCTCACTGTTTTTAACTGGTGCTTGGCCACATCTGGGGAAAAATATCCGTCTTGTACGACATCATAAGCTGTGAATGGTGTAGTAAAATTCTTTTCTTTTTTTTTTTTTTTAACTCTCTGCCTGCTAGAGTTTCCTTGTTAGCAACATGGAGTTAAGGGTGAAATAATGAAACGGCACTTTGGCACTCAGCAGCCCAGCCTTTGTCCTGATTCCTGATCAATGCTCTTTTACTTTCACCTCTCGGGAGAGAATGCGAGTGAAACGGCTCATTAAATCGACCTGAAACTGAGAAACATCTGCCAGCTGTGACTCACACACTGGTCTTAACCTCCTCCGACATTTTTTCCCAGGAGAGCAACAGTCTCTATCTCATTCCATCACATGTCCTCCTGTCATTCCGTTACTCTGTCATTTTCATCCCATCACTGTCATTCTCTTGCTCTGTCATTCCATCAGTCACACTGTCGCTCTGTCATTCTGTCACTCTGCCAGTCATTCTGTTGCTGTCACTCTGTCACTTTGCTAGTCATTCTATCGCTCTGTCTGTCATTCCATCAGTCACACTGTCGCTCTGTCACTGTCATTCTGTCGCTGTATCAAACTGTCATTCTGTTGCTCTGTCACTGTCATTCTGTCGCTCTGACTGTCACTCTGTCATTCTATTGCTCTGCTGCTCTGTCATATCACTGTCACTCTGTTGATATTCTCTCCTCATGTCATAAAAATTACCTGCATATAAAACACCACGTGTATTACAGTGAAGTGCTTTTTCCTCCTCGTACGTGTACATCAGAGTGATGGTTGCACAAAACTGAAGCGTCAGCGCACACAGAAATAAACATGGCAATGTTAATAGTGAAGTTTGGAGGCATACTGTACATTAGATTTATTACATATATTAAGTTCTGCGTCTGCGCCCCTCCTGGTCCTGCGCTACAGAGGAGCTCTGTGTATTACTGGAGGAGTGTGTTTATCATTACCATAGATATTCTTTAATTACCGTAATAATGCAAGATTATTTGGTGAAACCCTTCAGGGAAATTACTTGCTTTAATGACGCTTGGACCACATTACGGATTCTGATCAGTCAGACGGTGTTAATTAATTTTCTATAACAGCAGTCCAAGGTAAAGCCCTTAACTGTAACATTTCAGCCATCTTCACAACAGACGAGTTTACACTTTGTGTTTTCTCAGTAACACAACAACCTGCGTTTTTTGTTGTTGCCTTTTTTTTGCCAGAAGTATGTGTCATTCTTTAATAAATAAGTGTTATAATGGTTTAACTCTTACCTTGAAGGTGGAATCAGTAACGTACAGTATCTATTACTTTCTTCTTAATTAGACTAATTTTGTGACCCAGATCTGGCAACCCTTCTCTGAGCACAAACTCACATCAAGAAAGAAACTGAAATTTAAGACGAAATGTTTTTGGAAATATTACAGGGGATTAACAAAGTTCCTCGAGGGAAGCTGGTTCATTATTCTTTACTTCTCAGAGACGTTCTACACAGAACTCTTGTCTCAGATTTTACAGATATGAGTTTATTATAGGTTTTAAAAAAAATCATGAATTTATGATGTTTAGAAAATAAGAACATTCACAAACCCGTGTAAAGAAAGTAATGACCTACTGTACATAAGTCAGATACAGATATATTATATATACACTACCGTTCAAAAGTTTGGGGTCACTTTGAAATGTCCTTATTTTTGAAAGAAAAGCACTGTTCTTTTCAATGAAGATCACTTTAAACTAATCAGAAATCCACTCTATACATTGCTAATGTGGTAAATGACTATTCTAGCTGCAAATGTGTGGTTTTTGGTGCAATATCTCCATAGGTGTATAGAGGCCCATTTCCAGCAACTCTCACTCCAGTGTTCTAATGGTACAATGTGTTTGCTCATTGCCTCAGAAGGCTAATGGATGATTAGAAAACCCTTGTACAATCATGTTAGCACAGCTGAAAACAGTTGAGCTCTTTAGAGAAGCTATAAAACTGACCTTCCTTTGAGCAGATTGAGTTTCTGGAGCATCACATTTGTGGGGTCGATTAAATGCTCAAAATGGCCAGAAAAATGTCTCGACTATATTTTCTATTCATTTTACAACTTATGGTGGGAAATAAAAGTGTGACTTTTCATGGAAAACACAACATTGTCTGGGTGACCCCAAACTTTTGAACGGTAGTGTAATTTTTTTTTGCCTTTCATCCTGTATCCCTGTGCAGAAACAGCAGGTCCCGTGCTGCTCGAAGCCTCATTCGGGTGAAATGATGAGGATGTCTTGATCTCTGACTGGAATAAAGGAAAATAATTCACGGTTAGATCATCTACATTTCTCAAAAAATATATGAATAAACGGGTTAAATAAACCCGGGAGAGTCTTCACAAGTGGCTGGTTTTGAACAGTTTAGCTGACAGGTTAGTTTGTGTTTCCTGACACACACACACACACACACACACACACACAAATCTGCAGGAAACGTAAACACTCGAGTCTGAATGAGCGGAGATTTTTTTTAATGCAAAGTTTATGACTTCACAAACCATGCAATGTTGAAATCTGCAGTGTGTGACAAGACTGAGAAACCCTTATATTATAAATCAGTACATTTTTAGCTCGTTTTAATTTCGATGCTTTGTAACATGACCTAGAACTTCCTTGTCAGATTGCAGGCACTTACAGATGCAAACTCAGGGGAGAGCGGGGATGGTGCAAACTGCAGATCAAGCCAAAAATGTGAATCAGGAAACAGGCATGGGTCGGTCGGTCGGCGAACAGCACAGTGCAGGGCAGACGAGAAGACGAAGTCGGAAGGAAACAGGAACAGAGGTCTTTAGCAGAAAGTCAGTCAGTAAGTAACCAGCTTGGTAAAGTCAGGTACGGGACACAGAACAATACTTCACGAAGTGAGAGCTGAGCTTAAGTAGGGACAGTGATTGCAGGCTAATTGGAGACAGGTGAAGAGATTAGATTTCTGGTGATGGGGGGCGCTGTGGCTGTTGGGAAGTGTTGTCTGGAGCGGCCATGTTTGGGGGCTGCGCCAAACTCAGGGTTTCACTGCTGTTACTGGCATTCCTAATTTTGGCTCTTGGGACTTGCTGCAGTTCCCATGGTAATGTTGCACTTTCTAAACTCTCCATCTCCTTGATTTTGTTAAAAAAAAAAAAAACTGCATTCATTTGTTTAGGCGTAAAATAAACAGCAGTGACTGGGCCAAGCTGCCCAGCAGGGAATAGTTGCCATGGAAACTTCTTGTAATTTTGTCAAGGGCATGGTGGTACGCAGTCACAGCACCACATCATCAAATGGAATCTCAGAATGTGAATCGTCAACGTGTTCTGATGTCAGAATCACAAAAGTCCTGACTTCAGGGGGAAAATCAGGTTTTTAGATCAAAGGCATGAAAAGTAGTTCCAAAAAACTTTTTTTTTTCTTATTATAGCATGCCCAAGTGCTTAAATGGAGCAAATTTTTCTGGACCCTCTTTGGGTGGGGTCTTGAGTCAGTCCACCAAATTCTAAGCATTATAATTCTTATTAATTTTCTTCCCCATTTATTTTATGTAACTTTATTTTCTGTTGTTTACTCTTTTGCTTTTACTTCTGTAAAGCACATTGAACTGCCACTGTGTATGAAATGTGCTATAGAAATAAACTCGCCTTGCCTTGCCTAAGCAGATGCGTGAAAGTGTTGCTGAGATATGGGCTCATGTCCTGTTTGGCATCTTTGCCATCGAAATTAATTGGATGACAGAAGCAATATCATTTATCCGAGCAAAATTCTTTGAATAACTTTGGCTCAGAATCAGCTGTAGATGATGCGTACCAAATTTGGTTGGGATAGGATCAGTGGTGTAGGACCAGGTCACAAAAGTATGTTTGAAAAGGGTGGAAAATTCAATATGGTGGATTTGGATGCCTTCAAATAGAGATGAGCCAAGGACACATGGAAGCAATGGATGGATTGAGCCCAAATTTGATGTTTGGATCCTGTTCTCCATCACTGAGCCAAATTTTATCAAAATATACCAAAGGGATTCTCTGGGCTCCCATGGCAGAGATAACGAGACTGTCGATGACGGTGTAGCTCACTCCAGCCCCGTCTAGTCCAGAAGGAACGATCTAAAGTGGGCCACCTTGCGCAATAAATATTGTAAGCTATATACACTATAGGGGAGAGCGGGGTAAGATGAGCCAGGGGGTAAGATGAGCCACCCCCTGTTTCTAAGAAACAGTAAACAAATGTGACCATGTGACCACATTCAAAGGGGGCCGGGACCATTTACTTACACTTGTGGAGAGGAGCACCACATGTCAAACTAGGTGAGGGAGATATTTATAAAAATGTGTTTTTGTGCTTTCTAAGTCAATTCCATGTTTGTCCACAGTGAAGATGATTTAGAGAAGACAAAAGTAGAATAATATTTAGACACATTAGGGTTAAGTTAGTGGCTTTCTAAGCTATGATATGAATGCTAATAAAAATAATTTTGATTAGCCTAATCCCCTTTATTAGCATTTTTCTACAAAATGGTGGCCATGGGGTAAGATGAGCCATTAGATGTGGGGCAAGTTGAGCCACTGGCTCAACTTACCCCATTGGTGGCTGAGCTTACCCAATATGGATGACACTTAAGTTTTCACATTTACTGGTCATATATGACAACAACATATATATATATATATATATATATATGACATCAGATGAGGAAGACCAGTTGTTAGATGTGGGGGATTATGTTGTGGCAAAATACACGGGGAAGAAGAAAGTGCATTTCTTCATTGGCCAGATAATCAAATTGGATGTCTTCGAAATAGAGGCAAGATTTCTCAAAAGAAGCCGGTCATGCCATGGCTCTGCAAGAAAGCCGACCTTTGTCTTCAAAGAGAAAGATGAGGCTGTCCTGTCAAGACAGGATATTGTGAAAAAATTGCCCCGCCCCTTTACTGTTGGGGGGACAGCACGGAGGGAGAGGCAAATGGTGTTCCCTTGCCATTTGAATGCTTGGAACATTGAATAATGATGAAATGATTGAATGATTGATGGAATGATTGCTGCATGTTTTAGCAATGTTTTAACCTACTGAAAGAAATAAGATTCTTTGGCACTGCTCTACTGTTTTAGTAATTTCTATAATATAGTATATCTCTCATTCCCTCTCTAACCATCCCTCTTTCTATCTATCTACGCATATCTCTCTCTCTATCCATCTATCTATCCCTCCCTATCCCATCTCGTTCTATCACCTCTCTCTTCATCTCCCCTTCTCTATGCAACGGCCCTATCCCCCACTTGATTGACTTGACTTGATTCACTGATTGCATTTCTAATAATAAAAGTTGTTTACTTTGTTAACCTAACATGTTTTGTGTTGGCTCAGTTTACCCCACACAGTGGCTCATCTTACCCCGTGCATGGGGTAAGTTGAGCCACTTGACATTTTTTTTTCAAGAGGTAATATCACTCTAACCATAAGAGCTTATCAGTTATGTTTTGCTCAGATAGTAACAGTACACTTTGAAATTTGGTATGGTGTGTAGACTGGAAGCAAAAATGGCTTTAACATGTAGTTATGATGAAAAATGTAAAAAGTGGCTCATCTTACCCCACTCTCCCCTATATAAGCTATATATAGAAGTGATATCCATCCCAGGAATACCGACCTATTTACCAGAAAGAATCCAAAACAGCGAGGAATTGACCGAGAAGAAGCGAATTTCTTGAAATGTGGACGATGCTGGACGGACGACAGACAACACATGATGGCATTAACTCATCACCTGTTGGCCGGATGAGATAATAATAATAATAATAATAATAATAATAATAATGAACAATGACAATACAATATTTACCTTGCACCTTCCGTGCTTCACCCTACTATTACTACTGCTAATAATAATATGGTTTGGAAATAAAAGCGGGTTGAGGTAATCATTTTGAACGTAGACTCCATTGTTCCTTGCAATAATGAAATAAATGAAGGAAACAGTTTGTGCTGGGTTTTTTTGGTCCAAGCCCCAGCGGTGAGGCGGTGCAGCCTGTTGTCAGTCTGACGGTTCTCAGAGACAGTTCCTGTCTGCGCTCTGCTCTCAGCTCTCAGTCAATAGCAGTACTTACCAGTGAAAACAGATGTTCGAGGCTTGTTCCTGCTTGATTCTCCTCCTGAGGAGTGCAGCCTGCATCTTAACGAGCTGTTCTAGATGTTCCCTTACAGGACTCTGATATATATATTGATTTAGCTTTGTGAACGTGAACTGATCTAGTTTCTTTGTTCTGCACACCTGGAGATGAAAGAACTCTGGCTTTGTGGAGTTTCTGAAAACCAAAAAAATAGTCCCTGCTGGAAAAAAAAATCACAACCAATTACGAAAATCATATAATGTGAATTGGCTTAAAGGTTTCCATCATGAATTTTGTGGTTAGTGATATTAAACACCACTTGAACTCAATAAATAGAACCTTCTTTCATGGGTAGATGATTACAGAACAGTAAAATTAGATCAGCCTTTAGTAATCACACACATTCCATTCAATTAATGTTAGAACCAGAAACACATTCCATTACAGGCGTTTATCAGACGCTGTTAAAAGAGTGACTTACAGCACACCAAGAGCAGCCTGGGGGGCAGGTGGGGGTTCGGTGCCTTGCTCAAGGGCACTTCAGCCGTTCCTGCTAGTCCAGGGAATCAAACCAGCAACCTTTTGGTCCCAAAGCTGCTTCTCGAACCTTTAGGCTGTGACTTCCTGCATTACCTCCCATTACAGATTAAAATAACTCTCTCATGGTTTTCATTTGAGTTTCAGATTTTATTTTTTTAAAATATATATGTGTTAACCCCAATAATCCTGCATCTCTCAGATGTTCTATTTGGCCTGTTTTATTGACATGAAAATAAATAAAACTCCTCTTTCTATCGAGATGAGCAGTGCGGGTGAAATACTGCACATGCTCACACTCGGCTAGTTCTCGAGATCAGAAACGCGTCTCGTCATGTTTAACTCGAACGTTTTGCTGAGTTTAGATTGGCTCATGACGCAACGTTGATGTTTCTCAGTACGGTGGAACTTACGGGGATTGTGCACTCTCAGAAAATAAAGTACATTATTGTACCTTTAGGGGCACACCAGCTTGTCACTGGATCAGTACCCTCTAAGGTACTTATTTGTACCCTTTATATACTGATTGGGAACATGTATGTACCTTTTTGGCCCTAAACAGGTACACATAGTTACCTTGAGGCCCAGTAGTGAGCCGTAGGGGGTACATTAGTGTAGATTGTACCTTGGGGGACAGAAATGGACTCGTACTGTACCCCTATTTCTGAAAGTGTGTTAGTGGTAGATGCTAAGTGTATTTACAGAGTAGTTTTGATCGTACAGAGATTTTATTTGTAAGTTAACCACAGATCTGAGGGAAATGCTGATGTTCCTGATGGTTCTATTTTACTTTCACTGTGTCTTTACACTGTTTACATAAAGCATCGAAAGGCCAAACTTCTAGTCGAAATCATTAGTTAGCTGACTCTCTGGATCACACGTTTCCAGTTGCTGAACAGCAGTATTCTCTAAATAGTTAACATGTACTCTGTAATTTGCATCTCAAAAGCACAAATTAGATAATCATCTCAGGCCCTGTCCACACGGCAACGGATTCAGGTGACTCCGATACAATTGCTTATCGTTTAGGCCTGGCGTCCACACGGCACCGGCGTTTTGGGTGCCCAAAACGCAATCTTTTTGAGAACAGGTTCCAGAGTGGAAAGATCTGGCAACGTTGCCGTTGTGAAGTCGTCTGGATGAGTAGAACGGATTTGTTTACGATGACGTCACAACCACATGACTGTGAGTGCTTCACGCCGGATAGAAGTGTAACGAATATCACCAGGAAAAAGCCTTACAGAGCACTAGTGAGAGTGAAACACGAGCTTGGATATTATTATTATTATTATTATTATTATGTTCAGTGTTAGTTCACAGTAGTAATGCAAGAAGCAGAATAGTGACAGTAATAGTGAAGCAAAAACATGCAATTGTACAAACACTGCAGCTCTACAGCAAAATATTCATTTATGAAATGGTCTGATTCTTAACACCAGTAGTGCCAATGATCTTCTCATTGCGATGCGAGTTGTCAACAAATCCTATAACTTGGTTCATGAAACGCGCTTACAAAATATTTTCACTGTGAATATTTATTGTGTAATGGTGCAAAGTGAGAGAGAGAGAGAGTTAGGGCAGAGTCAATCCCGCCAGCAAAAATAGGGGAAAAAAGGAGCGATCTCACCTCTTCAGATGTTGATTTAAGTCCGACAATACATTCCTCAAAAAGGGCGTAGAGGAGCAAATGAATCCAATTTATTCCGGACCATTAAAGACGCCGCCTTCCGCGTAGAATCATACGTCATCCTCGCCGCCATATTGGAGAGGTCAAAGCGGAGAATAAAGATTAGCTGCGTTTAACTGTACCAACAGGTTTACCGTCCAAACGAGATCATATGGGATTACCTTTCACAGGTGAGAAACAACAAATTGTCATGACAATTGACATCATGTATCATTCAATTTATTCCGGACCATTGAAGACGCCACCTTCCGTGTAGAATCATACGTCATCCTCGCCGCCATTTTGGATAGGTCAAAGCGGAGAATAAAGATTAGCTGCGTTTAACTGTACCAACAGGTTTGCCGTCCAAACGAGATCACATGGGATTACCTTTCACAGGTGAGACTGGAAAAATACTTTTCATTGTATTTGGTCATTATAACGTAATTTTACGAACAGATTTTTCTGACTTTGTGGCTAATATGAAGCCTCGTGCATAATAGTTTATGCGCATGCGTCGTTACTTCTTCTATTGTTCTGGTGTCTCTGAAGGGACCGTCTTACAGCGCCCCTAGAGGTGTGGCATGTGTATTGCATCGTTTTCAGCAAGCGTTGCGTTGCCATATGGACCTGATATTTTACTGATCGTTGCCCATTTGGACGCAATATATTTTTAAATAACATCTCATTGCTGTTGTCGTGTGGATGTAGCCTGAGCTGACATTTTATATTTTGCAGAAGGTCCAGGATGGATGGAATAAGTTCCTCCTTGACCCTTTAAGTAAGCTAACATTAGCTAGATAGCACACACCAAAAACTGATGTAAAGCCATAGAGTTGAAGTGTGATTTGTGTAATGAGGACACACCTTTTACAAAATGTCACACTCTTTATTTTCACTAGCATATGTTGCTATAACATTAGCGCTAACTACCTCAACAGCACTAGCATAGTAGCTAACATACTGTAGCTAATATAGCTAATCACAAATTGGTATTTCAGTTCATGTTAGCTAGCTCGGTCAGCAACGATGGCTAATTTAGCTTCTGTTTGATGTAAGTTAGCATGCTAGTGTTAATTACTTCTGCTGGACAAAAGTATTGATGATTATTAGTGAAGATGGCGCGTGAATTTGCATGAACCAAAATCCGAACCCATGATTGTGGAGTGAGATGAGAATTAAATTGGTTTATACATTACAGGCCTAGAAATTCATATATTTTTTTCACCAGCCAGCCGGACTAGTTCCCTTCCAAAGTAACTCGCCAAACAGAAAATCAACTCGCCAAAATTTGTTCATGTCTGAATTTTACTTCTGTCAAAAATAACACAAAAGAGAGTCGTTACCATTGTTCATGACTAATGTGCATTTATTTCAAGACCCGAGTATTTTGATCCTGTTGTTAAATACATAAATGAGAACAACGCAGAGCACCATAATATAATATCAACAAATAATAATATATTGGAAAACTTGGCAGCTTGGTGTATGAGTATTGAAAACAAATATACTGACTATCATGACTATAGCACCCAAAATATGTCCAACATGCTTTCTGTATTTAGCCATTTATGAGAGAGAAAGCATTCGGAGCTTCATATTGACGAGGAATCAACTTGAAAAAAATTAATTATTCCATAAAAATCGTATCGCAGCCGAGGCCGACCCTGCTCCCACGCTTGCTTATAAGTCCTTTGTCGTTTCTCCTTCTCGTACGCTTTATCGGCGGCCTTTTTCTCCTCTTCAGACCGAGGTCGCTTTGTCCCCGTCTCTGGCGGTTTCTGTACACCTTTCACAAAATTCCACATCGCAGCGTAGCTTTGGCAGATGTAGATGTAAACAACAACAAAAACACGTGTTTAAATGGGCGATAATGTGGCCACATCTATTGAATTTGATAACGTGATTACTGTGATATTCAGCGAGATGTGTTATATGCATGCGCAGTAGTGAAAAAAACGACAGCCTGACTCGTACCGTACACGATGTGATTCGGAATTCTTCGGTATTTTCTGTCCTGCCGATAAACACATCGATTAACACAGACACGGCACGCGCTTAATATGTGGCGGCTTTAGTTGACGGTGTCTGAATCTTCACTTCATACAGTATATATTTTTTATTTTCAACTAGCCAGCCGGGCTGCCTAGTGACAGGAATTACCCGCCAAATGACAAATTAAGTCGCCTCGGGCGACCGGACCACCACGAATTTCGAGCCATGCATTAGATATTTAGATATTTCTGATCAATAATGGCTAGATAATTTCTTTATCATCTCTCATTAAGCCTTTATTTCAGCTAGACTTTAAGCAGACGTTATGTCAATATCTAGGCGTGACACATTAGCGCACATGTATATAAACTTTTTTCCTTTTAGTGATTTATAAAACTCATGACTGATATTGTTGGCCTGAACTAAGGTGTCTGATGCAGATGACGTTTGTTGCGCGGAAGCTAATTACGTCTAATTCCATTTCAGTATGAACTAATGAGTATGAGCTGTTATTAATGCTAATCATCTCGGCTAAGCGTCACTACTTGTGCTGTGAGCCTCCATCGTGGCTTCACTTTCTCGACACTTTGGATTTTGTCGCTGTGCTTCACTTCATCATGTCCTGTGTGTGTTTTGTGAGTGATAACAGCAGCAAACATCTGTACTTTACTAATCCTGTGTGTGTGTGTGTGTGTGTGTGTGTGTTATCATCGTCCTTCTCTCTTCAGAAAGCAATTTTTTAAAACCAACAGTGCTGAGAACAATTAACCCGGCTCTGTCCCGGCTAATGAGCTGCTTTTGAAACTTTAATGTGAGCGTTCTGCTGCCGTCAGCACAATCCCACTGCTCCTGAGCTCTTCTCATGGAAACGTTCTGCACAGGATGACGTGAAGGAAAACCTCATTGTTCAGCTTGGGGACCTTCTTTGAAGACACTTTATTCTTTTTTGTTTGCAGTAGACATCACTTGCAGTAGTGATCTGCCTCATTACGTATTCAGATTTCCAGCTGACAGGCATCGTATTTGTTTACAGTCGTCGCTTTGCAGTAGTTTGTGTTTCGCCTCCAAATATGGCCGATCGTTGCTCTGTATTTGGATGTTCAAACCAATCAAATTGAGAAAAAGACAGAAGGTATTATAGGATACCAGAAGAAGTTGTGCACAAGGGTGAAAGAATGAAAAATATCTCAAAGATGCCGTGAAAAACAGCTTGCAGACTGTTCACTGTGCTTGAAAGGAATCGAGAGTCCACGTGTTCGTGTTTGCAGGAATCGTTTTGTTAAAGGTACGGACATCTACCGTATGTACATTTATGGATCTAAAATCAAAACTTCTAATGTTAAATTAGTTTTTTCTTACGTTTTGGATCTCATAAAACAAACTGTTGATGAAACGATGAAATAACTTTGGTGGTCAGATTGACTGAAACTCGATTGTTTACGTATTTTTTCTGGTTGTCCGATGACGTCAGTTCGTAAGTGTGAGCTGCGTTTGAAATGTCATGAAATAAAATATAAGTTATCGTTGCAGAAATGCCTCCAGCAGCTCCGACTCCAATCACACACTACACTTCAGCTTACATTACTCACCTTCGCAAAAATAAGACGATTACTGTCCTTTAGAAGTCTTATTCCAGCGTCATGAACCCAAACACAAACATTATAGGCTTCAAGACTTTCCAAAGCTTTCATTTGATTCTTCGTGTAAAACGATGTCTGGGCGACCAGATGATTGGAAATGTCCGGAAACTGTATGTTTTGGAAAGTTGTTGAAATTACTCAAAGTTCGTCTTTTTTAAGCTGTAGGGATCCAATCCATCACATAAATATACTTTTTTCTTGATATCTTGATTTTGTTTTTGGTTCAAGTCTGTTAACAGTCAGATGGAGAATGTTTTCCACAAGATGATGATGATGATGATGATGATAGACGCGTACTTGGCTTGGACGCCATCTTTGATTGTTGTCCGTCACTTGGAAAGCGGAAGTGAACCAGGAGGCAAAAAGTCACGTGATTTTGGAAACAAATAATTTTGTTAGAATGTTTGAGGAAATCATGTGATGTAAAACTTTACAACATTGTAATTCCATTTGTTTGATTTTGGATAAAAGTCATGTTCGAGTGCCAGCATACCGCCATTGACTAGGGGGCGGGGCTTATTTGACTGACAGGTATGCTTGTTTATCCATCACAAATGCTGATGAGTCCATATGAGTGTTTTACTGTCTGTATATTAAACTCTCAGGATCAGGTCTTCTGGGTTGAGTATGAAAATGCCCTCTACACTTCCGTTAACCCTGTCACATGACCGGGGGCAAGCTGAATTCCTGTAAACTATAAACGACAAGGCAAGTAGTCAGATGAGTGAAGTCACATGATGCGCTCTGAAACACAGCATCTGGCAAGTGGATAAATAATCTATGGTAATGTTGTGTGCCTGTGCAGCTCGGGACATCTCCGTTCTCCACTGATCGAGCATCAATAATACATGTCCTGCCTTTTCCCCTCTGCAGAGATCATGCTGGAGCGATGAGAGACTCGGAAGCTGAACTCGACTGAACTCACGGCTTTGTCTCACGCGTCTGAGAGAGCGAGCGAAGAGCGAGTGAAAAACCAAGCGAGAAGAAGAGGCGAGAGACTGGAAGGAGGCGCTTGGTTGGAACAGAAAAGGCTGGATGCCAGCATCCATCGGCTCCAGCAGCTCCCAGGTGCCTCAGACATGGCCTCCAACTTCAACGACATCGTCAAGCAGGGCTACGTCCGGATGCGGAGCAGGAAGCTGGGGGTGAGTGAGTGAGAAATGCAGAATTGACAAATGAGCATCTGATTGATATATATATTTTTTTTTCTTCACAATTTTTGGAGAATTTCTTTGTGGCCACCTGGAAGTGAAGTTGGTCTTATCGCTCTGTACACATCTTGTGTAAATGTATGATGGTTCAGTGATGTTCTGCTCTACGTGGTGCTTTGCTGTGTTGAAGTGAGATGTTGATTAATGAAAAAGTGTCGCTCGAGTGGATCGGCACATACAGTATTCAGTATAACAGCATGACTGTGAATATGATGTTGCTTTTATGCAACAGTTTTATGTTTTAAAATATGGCCAAATAATTTTAGTTTTGCTCCACAAATGAAAATAGATCCTAAAGAACCCACACTCACTGAGAGCACGGCAGCTAGCTGTCTAACGAGCTCATAATGATGTGTACATTCCTGTTAAAGGTGCATCTGGTCAAATATGCCCCCATTCATCCTTTTCATCTTCATCTGACGAGCTTCCATATTATAATTCAGAAGTTACACTGACCAGCCACTTTATTAGGAACACCCCTACATCCCCCCGCTGTTTTCTGCAGTTCTGTAATCAGCCGATCCCTCGACAGCAGCACGACGCATCAAATCACACAGATACAAATCAGGAGCTTCAGTTAATCTTCACAATGTTCAAACATCAGAACGGGAAACACTGTGATCTCAGAGTGAAGTGTGACTTACTTTCACTGTGGTATGGGTGTTGGTTTGATCCAGATGGACTGGTTTGAGTATTTCAGAAGCTGCTGATCTCCTCCTGGGGTTTTCACACACAACAGTCTGTAGAGTTTACACAGAATGGTGCAGAAAACAAAAAACACTGAGTGAGTGAGCGACAGTTCTGTGGGTGGAAACAAACGCCTTGTTGATAAGAGAGGGTCAGAGGGGAATGGACAGATTGGGTCGAGCTTTTTTGCCAGGAAGGATATAGTAACTCATATAATCACTCTTTACAACCGTGGTGAGCAGAAAAGCATCTCAGCATGCAACAGCAGAAGAACACATTGGGTTCCACTCCTGCAGCCAAGAACAGGGATCTTAGAATCAAGTGGCCAGGGAGTGTATATTCATGAAAAACGTATCATTTGCCATCTGTGCTGATGATGTCACTAACTCAACTGTACTAACCGTTTCACAGTTACAGTCTCTTGAAAGTTTGTGAACCCTTTAGAATTTTCTATATTTCTGCATAAATATGACCTAAAACATCATCAGATTTTCACACAAGTCCTAAAAGTAGATAAAGAGAACCCAGTTAAACAAATGAGACAAAAATATTATACTTGGTCATTTATTTATTGAGGAAAATGATCCAATGTTACATATCTGTGAGGGGCAAAAGTATGTGAACCTTTGCTTTCAGTATCTGGTGTGACCCCCTTGTGCAGCAATAACTGCAACTAAACATTTGCGGTAACTGTTGATCAGTCCTGCACACCGGCTTGGAGGAATTTTAGCCCGTTCCTCCGTACAGAACAGCTTCAACTCTGGGATGTTGGTGGGTTTCCTCACATGAACTGCTCGCTGCAGGTCCTTCCACAACATTTCCATTGGATTAAGGTCAGGACTTTGACTTGGCCATTCCAAAACATTCACTTTATTCTTCTTTAACCATTCTTTGGTAGAATGACTTGTGTGCTTAGGGTCGTTGTCTTGCTGCATGACCCACCTTCTCTTGAGATTCAGTTCATGGACAGATGTCCTGACATTTTCCTTTAGAATTCGCTGGTATAATTCAGAATTCATTGTTCCATCAATGATGGCAAGCCGTCCTGGCCCAGATGCAGCAAAACAGGCCCAAACCATGATACTACCACCACCATGTTTCACAGATGGGATAAGGTTCTTATGCTGGAATGTAGTGTTTTCCTTTCTCCAAACATAACGCTTCTCATTTAAACCAAAAAGTTGGTCTCATCCATCCACAAAACATTTTTCCAATAGCCTTCTGGCTTGTCCACGTGATCTTTAGCAAACTGCAGATGAGCAGCAATGTTCTTTTTGGAGAGCAGTGGCTTTCTCCTTGCAACCCTGCCATGCACACCATTGTTGTTCAGTGTTCTCCTGATGGTGGACTCATGAACATTAACATTAGCCAATGTGAGAGAGGCCTTCAGTTGCTTAGAAGTTACCCTGGGGTCCTTTGTGACCTCGCCGACTATTACACGCCTTGCTCTTGGAGTGATCTTTGTTGGTCGCCCACTCCTGGGGAGGGTAACAATGGTCTTGAATTTCCTCCATTTGTACACAGTCTGTCTGACTGTGGATTGGTGGAGTCCAAACTCTTTAGAGATGGTTTTGTAACCTTTTCCAGCCTGATGAGCATCAACAACGCTTTTTCTGAGGTCCTCAGAAATCTCCTTTGTTCGTGCCATGATACACTTCCACAAACATGTGTTGTGAAGATCAGACTTTGATAGATCCCTGTTCTTTAAATAAAACAGGGTGCCCACTCACACCTGATTGTCATCCCATTGATTGAAAACACCTGACTCTAATTTCACCTTCAAATTAACTGCTAATCCTAGAGGTGCACATACTTTTGCCACTCACAGATATGTAATATTGGATCATTTTCCTCAATAAGTAAATGACCAAGTATAATATTTTTGTCTCATTTGTTTAACTGGGTTCTCTTTATCTACTTTTAGGACTTGTGTGAAAATCTGATGATGTTTTAGGTCATATTTATGCAGAAATATAGAAAATTCTAAAGGGTTCACAAACTTTCAAGCACCACTGTATATTAAATGTAACATACTCCTGGAACACCGCTGGTCCAATCAGATGAGTGAACCAGAACTAACTGTGGTATAATTCTGTCACACAGCAGCTCTGACAGCAGTGCAGCTGCAAATCACAGGTTTATTTATAATTATTATCCATACAGGACGCTTTTTCAATGGAATAAAAACGTGTTCTATTCCCTTCTAGCGGGTTTCATTTATTTGGTTTGATAGCATGCAATATTGTTAGCATATCGCTTATCCTACGTGTATTATGTCACTCTACCCAATGGAGAATGAGCGTTGAATATGGTTTATGATCTTGCACGGTTGTCAAGACAACATGACATCGCATGTTGGCGCTGATGCGAAGATCCAATAGCAAAATTTTTCTGCTGCGTATGCCCAGAACCATTTCTTTGTCAACTGGGAAAGAGAGAATACAAGGCTAATCCAGTGCTACCGCTAGGATTAGCTGTGCTTACGATTATTAAGCACTAAATAAATAAACTGAAACTAAAGACGCGTTGAACACCTGAAAGGCTACGAAAATTTCATTATATATTCTTCATGCATATTTACAAGAGAAAAACATACCAACGGACATCGAAAAACTGGAAAAGAGACGCGTCGGAAACGTAAAACTTCTGCGCTAGCGAGTGACTGTGACAGTTTGTAAACAAACATGGCTGCCAGGTTTGCTTCGTTAAATACAGAAGATTTTGAGAGAGTTTTGGCTGCCCTGTCGCTCCGTTGTGTGTAGCCGTCGATGTTGATTTTAAAAGTAACTCAGTAAGTCCCACAGGGAAATGAATCCTCAAGTCTGAGTGAAAAATACTGTGGCGACCGTGCCGCGTGGAAGAACGGTCCGGAGACAGAAATCTTAGTTTCTTGGTCGTTAGCCTGTGCTACTTGCTCTTGATAGCATTGGCTTGACCATTTTATTAGCATTCGCTAACACTACTGATGAACGCTGCACTGGCTGGAAGGTGAGAATGTTGATGTGAAGAGAGAGTGTATGTATAATAATAATGGCTTTTTCTCGTGGTCTATCAGATATATTCCATTCAGTTAGCATGACACTGAATGAGTCGAAGGTGAGCAGCTGAATGGAATATATCTGATAGACCACGAAAAAAGCCAGACAATATTATTTAATTAATGCACTCGTTCTGATACGTTATTGTTTCTATAGTAACAGCTTGTTCACTGCGACTTGTAATATCCACTAATGGTAAAATAATTTTAAAATGTATATAATCATTAATGATATTTATTAGAAGATATTTATTTAATATTAAAGGATGGAAGGAGTCTCCAGTGTCAGTGCTGTGTAACAGTCAGAGGTGAAGCTGGAACTTTAAGTTCTCTGATGTCTTCAGGACAGATGACTTTACACTTCTTTACAATTTCTCAGGAACACGATGGAACAAATTGTGGGGTTTTTTGAGAGAGAGAGAGAGAGAGAGAGAGAGAGAGAGAGAATAAGGAGAGTCTGGTGAGGGAATGGATGTTTATTGCTGCTATAATGTAAGAGAGAACAGGAATGAACCATTTTCCACAATATTAAATGCAACTTAAGGTGACCAGATTTCTGAGAAGAAAACCAGGACATTTTCAGTTCGGTGGTGAAAGTATCATTAAAACATCTAATGTTTTCATCTTTGTAATAAAAAGGGGGGACATTTCTGTTTTTTTGTGTATTTTGATCATGTATTGCATAAAAAGTGGGATTTTCCTCACTGAGTGCGCTGGAGGCCGATTCTGCACCTGCTTTAGGTGAACGTTAATTAAAGACAATGTGAAAATCTCTGGTCTGGGTACATAGTTTAGATTTATAGACTCTTAAATTGTAGGCTTGCCGAAATAGATGTTTTAGACCCATGAAAGTAAATAAATTAAATTAATTGCCTTATATACCACTAGTAATGGACAATGTATTTAAAAATATACAAAACACACAACACAATTTAAATAAACAGTTTACTTCAATCCAAGCAATTTCAATGTATGGTGGTATTATTATTATTATTATTATTATTATTTTTATTATTATTGAGGAAACAAATGATTTCTGATCTCCCAGAGCCTAAATTGTAGCCATAGCTGAATGAATGACCTCGCCTAAACGAGTAGCCTTCATCAAAATGTGTAGTCCGTTGCACATCACAACAAATTATACAGATACTGACACTTTGGTAACATTACCATCAGCCTACAGCTTTACACAGCCAGCAACTCCGCGGGAAAACACACCAATTTGTGTGTCAGTTAGCTTATGCCATTGGACTGTTATAATGTTTCCTCAGCTGGATTTCTGTTACAGCAACGCGACAGCTAGCAACAACTTCAGCTGACTGACTGGCGCGGCACTGAGCTTTCTCCTGCTAGCATTAGCTGCAGTCGGCTATGGTTTATCAACCGCTACATCTCAGTGCGGTGTAACAAGCAATGTGATGTCAGATACAACATCACAGAAGATGGCTTACACATTTAAAGGTTAAATAACAGAGATGACAAATAACGTCACTGAGGCCTACAAGAAAAGACTCTGGTTCACCTGTCCAGGAGCGGATGGAGTGATCTGTCAAAGCTGAATGAGTGACTTTAGTTCAGGCAAAGATTCTAGCGCACTGCTAAAAAGTCGTTCCTCAGCTCCACCAATCAAAATACTGGAAAGGCTCAAAATACTGGAAAGGCTCTCACCAGAGGTGTTCTAGAACATCTCTGCTATCGGCCTGAGCCCGTCTTAAAGTGATCCACAAAACAATACGCAAGGCGTCTGATAAAATCTGGTAGATGTTTCGAGGTTTTTTGTTTTTTTTCTGATCTGTTAGCATGGATTAAAGTTTTCCGTCGTGTGACGGATTTCCGTCAACTGAACTCTCCCAAGGCCAGATGTGAGGTCGGTGCTGATCCGAGGAGAATTAAAATGGCGGGTGGTTGGGTAGAGATTGGGTTATAACACTGACGTGTTGCAACACCACCAACTATCAGCAGGGTTTATTTAACTTTTTTGTTTTTGAGCCATGCTTTGTGTCGTTCATTTCCTGTGTTTGATCCTGTTTAAACGTTCGCTGTCTACAGTGCGGCATTAAAAAACATGCGCTGTCAAAATTGGCAAAATCCATTCCCATGTGCTTGGCGTGCTTGTGTCTGACCATTTCTGTTTTGTATTAAATTAAATCTTGCCAAAATGACTTAGTTCAAACTTGGACATATAGAAATAGAGCATGTTAAAAAAAAACGAAAAAATAAAGCCCGGAAAGCCCGCTCCTCTGCTTCAGCCAGACTTGAAGACCCGACAGTGCAATGCTTGCAGACTGTCAGAAGTAATTAGACCTAAATTTATAGCTAACAAATCAGCAGACGCCCCAACAATTATTATTTTCGTTAGGCCAGTGTGTAAGGTATGTTAGAATCGTGCCTTATAGCCTACGGTATATCACAATTTAAAGGGCGTTTGAGGAGCTGGAGGCTGCGAGCGCAATGATGTTCCGACATGCGCTAAACTTTATTCCCTGAAAATCATACACCAGCGTTCAATGCCCCAAACAGTCAAAATGTCTAGAAGACTACGGTTAAATAATAATCATAGCCTACTAAGTTAAATTACGTCAAAACATCTGTTTCTGGCTGATGAAATGATGGAGGGAAATGAGAACGAACGCAAAGTAGATAGCAGCCAACTTCACACGATCTTTTCGGTAACTTAACACTCGTGTTGGCCACAATATTTCTCTTAATAAAATCTTGAATTGTTTTTGAAGTCGTATTCAACACAAAGTAAGGTCAAATTATAATTTTAATTTAATCGAAGATCCAAACTTTTTTCTATATTGACGTGGAGCACAGAGGAGCATGTCATTCTGCTTTCGGTTTCAGCAGCATGGAGGCGCTTTACATGAAAGAAGGCACTGATGTGTCTGCCATCGATAAAGGTGTAAAACAAGTGGAGGTGGGCTTGGCTGTACGAAATAGGTGAAAACGGAAAGCCATTTAGTTCATGGTGCAAAAAACTAAACATTCCAGGCGCTTGCATTTGTGTGGTTTGCCACAAAAAATAATATACGGAAGCAATGGAAAGAAAGTGCAATAAATTGAATATATTAATCCATTAATTAATTGATAATAAAGTTATCAGTTCTAAGTTAATCATTCTCAGAATTTCATCGAAATCCACCCATACCCCCCCCCCCCGGTAAATTTTCAGTCAAATAAATTGTTTTGCTTTAATCCATGTGTTAGTCATGGTTAAAAATGGGGACATTTCCAGGGACAGGCCACCAAAAACGCGGACTGTCGCCAGAGCATGGGGATGTCTGGTCACCCTAATGTAACTGTAAATGGATAAAAGTATCACGCACATTCTTGTCAGTAAAAAAGTGTCACATGGTAAATTGCTGTGGTGTAAAAGGAATGAAACACTGCAAAAAACTGAGAACTGAATTTAAGGAGCAAATGACTTAATACTAGTGAGATGATCTTGCTGCATGGACAGATTTCTACTTGGTAAAACATCTTCGAATAAGTTGGTTGCAATTTTGAACTCGGTTTAATAATCTCAGAATTGGTGTCCTGTTTTCCTCTAATAGGAACTGTTCGATCATTTCAAATAGTTTAAAGATATTTTCACTTACTAAGACATCATTTTCTGTAGTGAAACACTTGGGGGCAGCTGTTCCAGGAGAATAATCTTTTGGGGGGGGGTAATGCTAACTGCTTCATCACACGCAGTGTTTACTGTATGTAAATTCTGATCACAGCCGATTTCCTGTACTTTTGTTTTTTTGACTAACGTGTTTCATCTTGAGTGTGATTAACTGCTTCAGCCTCGTCTCTGGAATTCGACTCATTTTTACACTGAAAGAACAAAAGTTCCACAAAACCACATTTATCTTCGTAACCGACAGCGTCTCGTCCGGAAGGTTTGTTCGCAGACGGAAGTGAAAAGGTCACACTGAGCGCTAATTTCTACTTTTTGAAGCAGTGTTTAATCAGAAGATTTATGGCTCATCTGCAGGTTAATACTTTTCCCTTGGAATGAAATGAGCCGTTGGGCACTGACACAGAACCCAAATGGTTCTTTATCGCGTCTCACGGTGTCATCGCGAGTCTTCCAGCGTTTTCTATAAACAGCCCTGTGTTTATCACTGGGAGGAGGAGGAGGAGGAGGAGGACGAGGAGGAGGAGGAGGAGGAGGTTAACTGGCTGTAGAGCCGCCGTTTAACCTCCATTTTAGCTCCGAGACCTCGTTATGACTCGACATCGCTCCTCCAAGAGAAACGCTTACTGCTGTGCACG